>NC_048894.1:41752282-41937761 GCF_011077185.1 Oxyura jamaicensis
TATTTGTGAAGGGATTGAAGTTGAGATTTACTTAGAGATTTTTTTTCCCACTGACACTGAACATTTCTGTTGGTCACAATGAACTTAAAGTACTGTGTTCCTCTGCATGTGCAAAATGCATGAGATGTTTTTATTGACTGAAAATGCACACCGGCATCCTGGTTAGGATTGGATGACTTCATGCCAATGAGCATAAGAGCCTAAGAGAACAGCACTGTCTTGGAATACATTTCAGTGCCCATAGGGCATAACGTACAAGAACCTGAGCATGTAAGCCTTTGCTTTCAAGAGAATCTCAAACAGGGAAAAGGAATGGTAAGAAGCCCTTGCTGTTCTCTGTGCTAAAGCCTCAGTGTTAGAAAACAAGGGTACCACTGATGTTCTCCTGCGCATATCAAAATCCCCAAGCAAGATGAACAGAAACATGGAGCACTGATGAATTGTGCCAAAGAAGAAGTTGCAACTGTTTGAAGTCTCATTTGGGGTGATTGGCTTTAGTTTTATAACCTAGTGATGAAACATTCTCAGCCAAATGGTTTGTTCAGGACGGAGCAGTATTGAAGGCTATTAGCAGATTTCAGATGTCATCTTGTCAATTAATAGGTGGTATTCAACCATTTCAGTGTCATACTGTAGGATAGATAGAGCAGTAGTATCTTCAAATTATCTGGTTGCTAAAGCCAAAGTTAGCAACAGTAAAATTTTAAGAATAAGCTTTTAATGTTGTGAGACATCAGGACTACTGCAGAAATCATTAGCAATGTGATTTCATGAAAAATGAAATTCCTTTGGATATTCTAACTCATGGGACCAGCGTGTTCATCACAGAGAAGGGAAAGAGCGAAAGTAACTCTATAACTGAAAACACAATGTAGGCAGTGTTATATAAAGCTTAGTGCGCCACTTGGCTCGTGCTACAGCAACTGTTACTCAAAAACATATGGGAGTTTCTGAAGGCAACTTTTATTCTGAACTTCCTTATCTGACTTAGCAAAGACAAGCATATAATAAACGGTAGGTATACTCTTGATGAGATTACAACAGATAGGTATTCCTGAAAGCAAAATCTTCATGTGTCTTAGTAATCTGCTATCTTAGATACTTAAGACGAATCAAATAAAGATTTTCTCTTAGGAGGTATTTTCATACATGTACTAATGTCAGCATTTTGATGTGATAGATGGGCAGATATGCTCAAAAGATCCCATTCTCCTTGAATTCCAAAGGTCAACATCAGATAGGAGCCAATTGTGATTTACTTGGTGATGGCTTCTGCTTGCTCTCTGTTAGTATCTATTCCACCAACTATTCCAGTTATGTGTTCAATACATGCTAAGTGAGCTTTTATATTCCATCTGGTACATCTGAAGATACAATAGGACAAGATTCATTACTATTGATTAGTACTGCAACAGTCCAAAAGTGCAATGTGCCACCATCATGCTTGAATAAATCTCAAAATATTTTTCTTTTCCAAGAGAAGATACATTTTGAACAATCTTTTGAAATATTATGCATTGGACAGACTGGATGTAGTGCCTACTAAGACAATAACTCTCACTGACTCCAGATTTTTTTTTACCAGAATGTGGCATTAGAAGCTAAAGGTATCATCGATACCTGTAAACAGAGCTACTTTGGAGATGCAGGACTGATTGTTGTCATTTAACAAAGAACTGGAGTGCTTTTTGCATGGCATATGTAAAAATTAGCTTCTTGCTATACTGTATGATTAAAAGCTATTCCAAAGAACGTTTGTATATTTTATAGTCTGATAATAAGAACTACAGAATGGCTTGTATAAACAGAATAATCTTTGCTAGAATAACAGTATATATAATATAATTCTAATCAGCTGGCAGTAATGAAAAACAAAACAGACTCTGTTAATCAGGAAAGAACGGATGTGCTGAAATGTGCTGTTGGGTAAACAATGTGAGGAAGAAAATCAGTTGTTTAACTTGAGTGTCAATTCTAGAAAACAAAACATAGCGTGGTTATACTCCAAAAGGTTTTTTTTAACAACCTTTTCTATGATCATCACATATTTAAATTCCTTTTAAAACACAACATCAATTTAGAAACATGACATTTCAAAATTGGAAAATGAACTATTTCAGTTTTAAAAATTCATAAAGAGGGTTAATGGGATTTTTTTTTTTTTTTTCAGGACAAAGAGGTCTTCATTTATTTTTGGATGAGAATGGTTGTGAATCTTTAACTGAGGCCTTTGTAAGACAAGGCTAAACTGTAAAAGACCTACACCTCAGAAAGCTGTATATTTAACATATCATTATGTTCAGTTGCTATTTTTTTTAATTCAAGACTGAAAGCTAAGTCATCAATGTAAAGTTTGCTTTTGCTCACTATTTTGCTCACTATAGGAAACAGCCAATAACTCAGTTCTGTGACTTATGAAGATTAAAATAATCAACAGTAGTCTTACACTGTTAGATTCCTGAAAATGAAGTAGTATTAAAAATAAATAAATACAGTCATGTGTTTCCAGCTCTAATAGGACCTTCAGAAGCAAGACAAGTGATAAATGTCCAAACATACATATTCTGCTCTTTGGGGGTAGTCAGATACATCTGTATAGACTCAGCATAGTTAGTATAAATTACAGCTGATCTGACCCGCAGTCACTTCCATGCCTGTCTGTGCTTTGTGGTACTGATAAGGAGCTGCACAACTGTTGTAAGCCCTTGACCTTTCACTTGTCTGAAGTGGTAAGTGTGAAATTTGCGACCAGCTATACTTTGGTGAAATTTCAGAGCACATCAAGATCATGGCAGGAGATGGATGAATCGAACTGGATGGCGTAAGAGCCAACGCTGCAGATCAGAATTCTGATATAAGATCCTTGGAGATGGTTTTTCTTTATTTTATACAGAATTGACCTTGTTTAATGCTTGCTACTATAACAAAATTCTATGCTTTTAGAGAATTCCACTTCCGGATGTTGACATTTTACTCTAAAAGAAAAACTGAACAAAAAGGCATGTTATCAAATAAGAAAAAAATGTACCAATTTATCCTCTATACAACCTTTGTGGTCAGGAAGTTAAAATAGGTATGAACTTGTGAATGAGAGCTTGGCTTTATGTATTTATAAAGACGTTAATGTCTTTCATTATTTTTATGATTTTGCATTGTGAAAACAAATTGATAACAACCTCAAAGTAAGCCAACACTGAAGAAAGATTCAAATATCTGTGTTTGTTTTCTAGTGGGATGACACTATTTCCCACTCCTTGCTGCAGATGGATAGTAGTCCACAGGTCAACAGTCTTTTGAGGGTGGCATGCCACAGTGTTTTTCTTTTCTGAGAAAGGATAATTGTACCACTCAACAACATTCAAAATGTGTTTTCCAAACAAACCAATATAGGAAAATCAACAATATTATATACTTGGTAGCCAGAATAGTGTAAGGTGATTATTGCTGCAAGTTATTCACACCTAGGTTATTAAAACACCATGCAAGGTTGCATCTGTGTGCCAGTGTTTCAGTGAGCAGCATTGCCTTCTAATTCCTCATTACTTTCTACAGGTGATTCTCCTGCCCTTAGACTTCTTCCACTCATTGCAGCAGCAGCCATCTCTTCCTGCCCAGGCTGATGTTTGATCAGAAATATGTATTCTTTCACTACGTGCTGAAACTTCTCCATGTTCTCTGCATCTTGCCTGTCTTTTATAGACTCCAGGCTCCCACACAGACCCCAGACCTGCCATAAACTTGCTCAGTGATCTCATCACTTGACCTGGCCATTGTCTCTGGGTCCACGTGGCTCCATTGGTGGGGGCAGAGGGATAGGGCCTGGCTGGAGTGGCCCCTGCTTTGCTGGCCTGCAGTGCCCTGGCCAGTGCTGTACCCTGACAGTTGGAACTCAGTATTATTAAATGTTATTATAAATTAGTTAATGAAAAAATATAACTTCTGATTCAGTAGACTAATGGTAGGATTTATTAATAAATTCTAAGGGGAAAGTAAAGTAGCCAAACTAGTATTGAAAAGGCTTTATTGAAGAGTTCTGCTGTTTACCTACTTTGTATTCAGAAACTGAAATTTGGCAATGAGGTAATCTGGGAGTTCACCATGTATTTTATGCTGTACCATTAATCCATTCTGATGTACATTAAACCTTCAAAATTCAGTACTTGTATCCTTGTAAAAGATAGTAGAGCTGCACTGCTCAAATCTTTTCTTATCCTAACTGTGGATAGAATACATCAGCCTCCTAATAAGCAGATGTGGAATTATAACCAAGTCATATATTTGTTTAGCAGTCTTTTGATTCAAAGAGGATAATTAGTACATTACTGACTACTTCTAAAAGTCCCACTAGTATGATATCTGAGAGATAATTAGAGGAAATCAGAAGGCAAACTGATCCATAACATCCTTACTGAAATTAGCCACTGTGCCCATACATAAAGATCAAGTATGACTCAAAACTAAGGAATCCATATTAAGTTGTCACTGTATTGTCCTAATGTTAGGATATGAAGTTTTTTACACTTCTAAATGTCTATGTTTGATTCCAATATGAAAACTGTCAGTCAACTGAGAATGTATGAAATGTATAGATCAGACTGAACTAAATAGGCAACTAACAGCCAAGTAGAACTGTGAATGCAAATGCTTGTGAGAACATCAGACTCAAGTAACTGCTTGGACTAATACACCCATTTATACAATTTTCTATATTTTATTAAAAATAAAAAAATAAAAAAAAATACATGTGAACTCAATACACAAAGAAAATGCTACTCGAAAAATTCCTTCCAAATCATCTCAGTCTTTTACATATTGGAAAGAGTGATGAGTATGAAAAGCATAGTTTTGACAGCGTGGAAAACAAACAAGGTTAAATGCAAACCCAAATATGATTTAGCAAGGAAGTTTATTACAATTGTAAAAATATGCTTTTAAAAAGGAAAAATACTGAATATTTAATAATGCAAACAAGTAGTATGTAGAATTATGCCTGAAGGCTCTTTTGCCATGTTGAATGGATTTAATTTAATTTAGAAGGGCTGAAAAAATGCTATAAAGTAAGCATCTTTTCAGTATCCTCTGAACTTTTTTTATTGTTGTAGAAAGACAGAAAGGAAGCTCTATAACTAATCTCCTGTGGAACCCCTATTAACAGTTACGTCTTGCATTTGTTTGGCCGTTATAACTGGATGAAGAAGGATATTAATTACCCTCTGTTTTTTACCCTAGCATTTGTAATGAGGCAATAATAGCATTTCTCTTCAGTATGTTTTCAAAGACAAATATTCTGACTTTTCACAAGTTCTAAAATACCTATTATCATTAAGGTATTAATTAGGTCATTGCTTCATTACATATAACTAGCTATTTTTACAGTTATGGATAGGTAGCTAAGTCTTGATTCATAAATAAAAAGGATTATATGCATGACAATGAAATGCCATATATATCCTGCTATAGTGCAGTAAAACCCTTTGGGCATTTCCCTTTAGATTCAGAGTCAGGTTCTGTTGTAGAGGTGAACTGCATATATGATTCAAATGGGCTCCAGGCAGATGCTCAGATTTTTCCTGAAAACATATAAAGGCTTCAGGGAAACATCTTCCCTTGGTGATCATAAAAGCACCACTTGCATGTTTCCATATGGAATATCCTTAGAACCTTGTTCACAAGCACAGAGAGAACTGAGAAGCAAAGCTGAGTGGTTCTGGCACCCCAAGGATTTCTGAGATAACAACCATGAGGAGAAGGTTCTTATGTACATAGCAACGTGTTACAAATAATTGAAGATATCTTACCTTTCTTAAATGGTCAGCTGTGCTGTGCTCTGCTGTGGGGTTTTGCTCTCATCCATTATGAGGCCAGCTATGAAATTTGGACTTGATTGAGTTTTCAGTAGTTCAGGATTATCTGTAATTACAAGTTATAAATGTGTTGGACTAACAGTATTTATTTAAAAACCTATATATGACATATTTTTTCATAAAGCGATAATAGGTATAACGGATGGTAGCACTTCTTAATTTGAAATAGCCTGAGATTTTTGGTTGCTTTATGAAAGAAGGGCTCTATTTGATGAAATTATACTAAAAAGTTAATCTTATTATCACGCCATAACCACTACCAAATAAAAAAACTGGTTATGTTTACTTAAATTTTGGTTCAGATAACAGTGTAGCCAGGCAAAGGGTGAGAGAAAGCCCTCTTTAAGCCAGTATGTAAATGGTCAATGGAGCTGTATTCAAAAAACTTTTCCATCTAGATCTAGTGTAAGTGTAACTGGAAGTTAAACTTGTCTTTAGTTGTATTGATGAAGTTCTATTCTTGTTTTTCTTTTAAACTTTGCAGGTTATCTCCTATCATCTGGTTATACTCGGTAATCTTTTTCTGTCCTTCCCTGGTGTTTTAGTTCTAGGGTGGTCTGAATTTCAGATTTTGTGATGTGATGTTCTTTTGGTTTCCTTCTTTTTCCTTTATTTCCCTCACTGTTCTCCTCTTCAGAGGCAAAGAATCCATCATACCTTCATATATTCATGTCCAAGATGCTTTACTTTTCAGTAAATTTTAGTTTATGAGGTTTAGTTATTTAGTTTTGTTTTATTTAGTTATTTAGCTTAGTTTTTATTTATTTAGTTTAGTTATTCAGGCCTTCACTGAGCTCATTGTCCCCTATGTGGCAAAGCAATTTTGATGCTTGCAAATACATTTTAGTACCAGCATCAAGCATGTGATGCTCAGGGGAACCCTTCTCTTGCAAGATTATTTTTAAAAAGACTTCCTTTGTAACATCTCTTATGAGTGTCATTTAAACAAATCTCTTCTATGACTTCTAATTGTATTGCAACAAAAGTTCTGTCTTCTGCTTTTCTCTCAGAACCTCTTTTCTTTCCTGCAGGTGTGTTACATATTTCAGTCCTTAATATTATTTCCCCTTGTCTACCCATCTGCTTATTTTAGCTGCTTCTTCCTCTCTGCTGGATTCTGTACAGACTTCCCATCCCCCTGTCCACTCCTTTAAACTCTCCCCCATAGCTCTGTCTATCCTCTCAGTCGGTGCATTTGTGACCCTTCTGTTCAGATGGAACCCATCCCACCTATATAGGCTCCATCTGTTCGAAGATGTCCCACAAACCTAAAAGGGGACGGAGGAAGTTCTCCTCTACAGAATTGACGTCACTAGGTGGAATTCTCCTGGGGTTCTGGCCCCGGAGCATCAGTAGCATTTACAAACAATAAAAAGGCTTCTTGCTGAAAGGAATTCCTGTGAATAATCTTACTGCAATACCTACCTATTTACTTGTATACTTCTCAGGACCTGATCCAAAGCCTAAGTCACTGGGGATTTTCCACTGATCTCAGTGGACTTTGGATCAAACATTCATTTCACAAATACAAGCATTCAAAGGGCAGGTTTAAAAACTAGCAACTTCTGCCAAGACAAGGGTGTTTAATAACTCCAAAGCAATTTTCTTTACTCAAATATATGGCAACTAAGAAAATAAAATATTGCAGAGATACTTCTTTGGGAAACCATTATTAACAATATCTATGTATACAGGGACTTACTGAAATGAAATCTTGCAGATATGATGCAACCTTTTGTCAGTGGAGTGATTTTTTTGGTCATTCTCCAAATGTTGCTCAATATCTGCAGTATGTAAAGTATTAAAATCTGCTTGTGATCTGCTTCAAGGGACAAGAAAAGCTGGAAACAGATAAAAGCAAAACACTCCCTAAAATGGAACCTGCTTTCAGCGTTGGTAAAACCTCTGGTCCTAGGATTTTTTTTTCTTTATAGCCTAAGGAGAAAAGTTGTATTAGTCTATTCCGTGAAGCAAATCTTTGCTGTTTAAAATAAATAAGGACTGAAATACGAAATCTACATTGATATATCTCCCTGAACAACTGTAAAAATAGGGAGGAAAGGCTGAAATTAATTCTTGGCAGTTATTATTCTACTCAGTTGCTGAGATGCACTTTACGATTGCTAAAAGACAAGAATCAGAACTGCTCTATACTTTATTTTTGAATAACGTTCCTTGCAATGATGGTCTCTCTCAGCTTTTTGCAAGGTACAGTAGCTGCAGCTTTGTTTATCTGGCCCCTACACAATATTGTCAGGATGCATTTCCATTTTCCAAGTGACTGCTGCCACTGTGCCACAATCTGTGCTCATTTCTCGAGCAGCTAAACCCTTTGACACTGTGGTTTTTAATTAAAATTACATTAAACTTAATCAGCCAGAAAGAGGCTGCTGTAGAAGGCAGGTTTGATTGCAACCTGCAAAGGGCGCTGGGGCTGCCAACTCGCTAAAGATGTGCCGGCAGATGCCAAGCTGCTTGTGTGAGCCCCATGGTCACAAAAATGCTATGAGAGGTCAGTTCTGTCTTCACTTTTTTCTAGCACTGTCACCAAACTATAATGCGTGATAACTCTTGATAAAGCTCAAGGAAGAGAGATACATTGCTAATACACCCAACGTACTTTTATTCGTTTCTCAAATAATTGAGAGTCACAGAAAAGGTGTATTGACAAATGCTGTTATTTGGTGAATCCTGCAAATGATAGCACTATATGTCTATCTGAAAGTTTAAGAATCAAAACATGTGCGGGGGCTTATGAGATTGGGCCTAGTGATTAAATAGCCCCTCACATCCTCACGGCTTTCCTCCGAGTTTACTTTTTGTTCTTGTTTGGCTTTGAATGGAGTACGCAATGAATGAGCAGGTCTAAGAGTGTTAGATTTTTAGTACCTCATACAGCTAAGAGAATTTTCACTGCACAAATGAATAGTTTACATCTGAAAATGAAAGTAAAGGTTAAAGCCGAGCCTTACAATAGCATTCATCAACTTGTTAAATATTCTTTGATAACAGCTCAAGGCAACTGTGGAGTTCCTTGAGGATAGTAGGATACTGGCAACTACCAAACACTTCCACACACGTCATGGTCATTGAACCAAAATTACATACAGAAAATTTATTATTGATATTATTTTAATAATGAAGAAAATTAAACCATCTCTGTCTGTGATTTCCACTCTCTATGTTCATTGTTTAGATATGAACAAACTCACAAATGAACTGTAAAGGTACCAGCTTACTCAATCTGCCCCAAATTTGATAGATGTCTAACACTGCAGACGTTTTCTGAAAGCTACTTTCCATTTTTTGAGTTCTGGATTTTAGATTCATATTCTGTAGGGGCATGGAAGTTACAACAACCATGTTTCATGCCATGCAATCTTAAGAGATCTCATTGCTTCGGAAGTCCTTTTGTATTCTGTACCACAAGATAGAAAAAAAATACAGGAGTCTTTTGTCTTCTCTTATATGTTATGAAATCCAACACTTCTGAAAGCTTCCTGGCAAGATTTCAGTGTTTGTCTCCATTTTGTATTTCCTCATATGGGCTACTCCATCCTTCTACTGAATAATAGTGATTTTGTAATCAGTTGATTTTGTCTTTGAAAATTTCATTGTTTTTTACTCGTTCAAGGAAACACCTAACTGCTGTGATTTGATGATTATACAAGCTGGCCAGAATATAATGCCAGTTTTCTGTAGTGTATGCCTGGAAATGCATTTATTAAATGCTGGAAAATCAGGAACAAATTGGGCTAAGTAATAAGAGAAATAGAGAACAGACACATGGAAGAGGTAATGAAATCCAAAAAGTTTAGTAGATTTATAATTAGCAAGGGGAGACATCTGAAAAGAAGAGAGAGAACAATATGAAAGGTTTCACAGTGAGTGAAGTAGTAGGATAGAAAAGTTATCTTCTGATTACAGAATCAGACATTAATTACAGTGGAAAATGGCAATTACTTTGTAAAGATCTATTATAAACTTCACCAGAAAATAAGCACATTAACACTCTTAAATTAGGAACAACACCAATTAAGGCAATGGAATCAGACCACTCTAAGAGAAACAGGAATGTTTTCTTCAACTGTTGGCTCAATGGGAAAAGAAAACAAAAGAACAAAGCACCTCATGCTTGCTAATTACATTTGGTTGATGAAGCATTAAAATATATCAGAAAAATTAAACCTGCATGACACACAAAAACTTTAAAAAGAAGTGATGAAAATAAGAAATGGTTTTTAAAATTTGGACTTCTTTTTCTGGATACAGGGATTCAGGAACAAGCCAAGAATTAAGCAATGGCAGTTTTATCCTATTACACATAAGGTGACCATGAACTCTTTTCCTCCCCCTTATTCTTACAATCTCCACTCTATTTTCAAATCTCTACATTATCCCTACTACAGAGTTCTAGTTTTTTTGAGTGCTTGTTTTGTGCCTTGGGAGTATCGCTACTATTCCCGCAACTCCAGGTTTGTTAATCATTTCCTGTGACTGAACTTCAGCCCTGAAATGAAGAGGTGAAGTATGGGAAGCATTACAGAGCAAACTTCCATCTTAAACAGCTGGACTAAATAGACATTACCAGAAAATAAGAATCAAATATTTCTAAGCCTTACTAAGTAGTGGTTTCTCATTTTATCAACTAGACCTTGCAATGCATCAAGTGTGCCCAGTGAGGAGCAAGATGCATGGCAGGAAACACTGTCATTCTCTACATGGAGCTTGGCCAGTTCCTTAAAAGGATTACACGGTGTGATCTCCACTGTTAGCAGGAACTGGACCCAGTAGTCAAATGTCTCCTTCTAGTACAATGTTCTCAACAGGAAGGATAAAAGAGCAGAGGAAATACTCTTTCATGTTTTAGGTCATCTCTATGGTACTTTCTGTGTAAAGAAAGGTACGGTAAAGCTGAGGATTATACCATTTACTGATCACCCAAATAGCTTTATTTGGAATATAAAGGTAGGTTATTTATACAAAAAAAATAAATAATGGGTACTTTCATGTAAAGTAGAACTAATATCTCCTGATTTGTCTTTGTATTGTGTTTTATCCATAATTAAAGCTTATTCTATATTAGGTCTTTCTAAATAGCCTCCCCCTGTACGCATTATCTGGGATCTTAAATGAATTCACAATGCAGTCTTTGTCTTGTAGATCGCTGAGAGTCTTTCACACTCCCCAGATGACTTGTTTCGCACAAGGTGAATTTTATGGTTTGAGACCTCTCAGTTTTGGTTGAAGCTGGTCAACAGGTTCAGGGAAGGGAAAAACATACACATATTCCCTGGGAAATTGTGCCTGTGTTGTTTCCTCAGAAACTAAGGCTAAAAGAGAGATGTAAAAAACGGATCTGAATGTTCTTAGTTTGTCTGCTTGATGCATAGTAGTGAATTTGTGCTAATAATTTTCAAAGGAGCAATGGACAAAGAGCTCTATAGTTAGAGCAAGGTTCAGTCAGTATGTGCACACAAATTTTGCTGGTACGTGCATGAACGCACACCTCACTACCCCCAGGAGAAACAAGGGAGTTCAGAATGATGTTTACTTTGTGATGGGATAAAGATGGCATGCACAGGAAAGGGGAATTTGATGGGAGGAATTTTTACCTCTTGTATAATTGGGAAACCTTAGAGGTGTGATTGAATGAAGGCAAGGGTGACGGATACAAAAATGATGGCTTCTTAAACTAATGTGTAGGGAACCCTGCCAGGAATGGTTCATGTCTAGATCTAGTTAACCAATGACCAGGCAGTAGGAGCAAATTAGACTTGAGCCCCTGGGGGTCAAGTGACCATAATCTGATTAAATTTATTATAATGCAGAAACCAAAACCAATTAAAACAAATATAAAAAGTATGACTTCCGACTGGCCTGCTCTGATGCCTCATGGAAGAAAGGGACCTTGGTAGTGCATTACACTGGGGAAGGCAGAACACAGATGGCAAGTAGCTCTGGAGTTCAGAGCATGCAAGACAAACCTGTGACTGGTTCCGATTAAAACCTGGCATTTCAAAAGGGGAATATTTTTATTCCTCCTAGAAAATACCCACCCTACCAGTTGCTTCAGTTACATTTAAAGCAGTGATATTTTCAATAGGAAAAATAGAATTTAAATACTCATTCAATATGCATATTAATTATTAGTACTCTAAAGACATTAATTGTACCTTTTTAAGAGGTTATAATCAATGTGGATACTAATATAATACTTTCATTCATTTGCATTATGTCCCCAAGCCAACCACAGGAAGCAACTGCATGGCAGGAAACCATGTATCACATTAATCTACACTCATACGGTGGGACCTTGTATGCCAGACTGGCAGGGAAATACAAGCAGAGCTATTGCCTTGAAGGTGAGACATCCGTTCTTTATTTGGTACCTATACTGCATTTTGTGGGAGATGGTGGTGGCACTCAGATGTGGATCCCCAGCTGCCATGCTCCTCTGCTGTTTCCAGGTAGGCTAAAACTTCTTATGAGTGTGGATATAGGGCTACAAGACACCAAAAAGAACAAAGGCAGGAAACTGGACAGTACAAACCCTCCAGGATTTGGGCAAGACTTCAAATCCAAACTTGTCAGCTGTGCAGAGAGGAGAAAACTTCAGGTTCATGCTGTCTTTTAGTTTGAGTCCAAGCACATATATAAGCCTGCAGTGTACGCAGGTGGCACATAACCGAGGGACCTCTCCTAGAATATCACCTGCCAGATTGCCACTTAGTATGTGTAGAAAGGCTCAGCTCAGGCTGAGGCAGCTCAGGCTGTATGCAGTCATCCAGTGGGGATGCTGAAAACAAGGTGGATGCATAGAATCAGGTTGTTCCTGCCTGAGTAATACAGTGCAATATGATCAACGAAGTGATTGGTGCTTTGAAAGAAGGATTGTTTTCAATGGGAAGTTTAAATGCACTATACATCTGTTGATGTGCATTGCCATGTAATGCAGTTACCTAATCACAGCTTGAGTCTCTCCCTCTCTCCCCCAGAGTTTTTGGTGTTCCTCTTTAAAAAGAATGTCATATTAATTACTGTACCAGCCCTTCATGCTCAAAGCCTACAATGTCTCATGACCGCAAACCTCAGGAGAATCCTTGCCTTCTAGCTCTGCTCTCAGGCTTTACCCAAAGACCCAGGACATGGCTCCCTGGCGTTGTTCAGATGGGGACTGCTGTTTTTGATTAAGCCTGTGTAACACACCTCACATCTGAGACTAGACAACATAGCTTCTGAGTTGCTGCTTTCTAAGTTTATCAGACTTGATGCTAACCTATGAAAAAAGCTTACACTGAAATTACAAAAATGAGATATATTCTCTTTAAAAACTCTCTTGCCTTTTCCAAACATGAAGATCTTAAAATGGGTAGTCATCCTCAACACTTATATTGCTTATATTATTACATTAAAGGTCATTTCTGGACAGCTTAAGATGAGTAAGAAACAACCAGTTAGTAATTTTTCATCCATTTGTGTAACAATGCAAGGTGTCTCAAGGCAATTTAAATGTTTTCTGGTAGCCAAGTACATATTATTTGTAAGATACGTAACAGAAGCAAGAAAATTAGTCATGACACTGTAAAATATAAGCACATACCTCTATGTCAGTCAAGACGAGACCTTTGTCAAATGACTACAGCTTCCACATCGCTGAGTCAGCCATCAATATATCTTCTGACTGGTACCATATTAGATGAGTAACCCCAGTAATATCGGTGAAATTAAGCAAGAGGTAAAGTCCTGAGTAACCTAAGTAAAAAGAAAATTCTAGCTGCTGCTAAGCTGGGAGAGCAGTACTTGCCTCCCAGAATGAACAGTTTTGACACCTTAAATGTCTTTTTCCGTACACATAGATTGATGTAGATCCTTCCATTTTATTTATTTATTTATTAACAAAGGAAAAACTGATTAAAAATAAAACATCTTGACAACAGAAATACTCTGCCTGGAAATTAAATGAAAGGTGCCATGAAAATCAATCAATCAAACAAACAAAATAAAAATAAACCTTATAGGACTGGAATTTTTTTTATGAAGTCTAACTTGTTATTCATAAATTTGTTCCCACTTCACCTAACAGCTTTAATACTATTCTATAAATTTAGTAATACCTGTGATATGAGAATAAGTATGGGAAGAAACTAAGCTGAAGATATCTCAGAAAGCATATTCATCGCTAAGGAAACAGTCAGGAGAAAAAGAGAAAAAATCCAGTAAAATAAGTGGGAAAAAAATTTACTCAATTCTCAGGCAAAATCCATGAGATTTTATTTTTCTTTGCCTTACTTTGTTGTAATTTCTTTCCTGATTGCTCTTTTGTTTTATTGTATTTTTTTTTTTCATGTGTGCTTAAGCTCCTGTAGCTGTACGCTTAAAGTTTAGTGTTTAACCTTTTAAATGCCCAGAGACATCTTTGCATCCAACAAAGGAACACTGACCTGGACCTACGACTGTACTCTATATGTCACCACTGATTCGGAACAGTAAGGCTCTATCACACCAGACATGTCCCTAGCAGCACTGGGTCATCGCACTCAAAGGGTTAACCGATGGCATTTAATATACTTATCTGGGGGTAAAGAGTTTCAAGGCTGGAAAATACATCCCCTCGTATTACCACTTGGTCAATTAGCAACCTTTAGGCCAGAGCTGTGTGTTCATATTCTCTTGTTATCCTGTCAGGACTCCTTACTCATTCACCAGTAATAGAGTCCTGTGACTAAAACCTTTTTTGGCCAGGGTAGCTGAAAGACCAGCTTCTGATTCCTTACAGGAACTCTCCTATAGGCAATAAAACAGCAGTTATATCACAACTGCTCAAATGGCAAATGCGAAGTGACTGCTCGAGTATAAGATGCTGCCTGGAAAAAAGGAGATGGGGGTAGCTCATTTGACAGAGCTGTTCACACTTTTTCTGCACAGCTGAGAGACATTAGCTTGATTTCCCAAGATTGGTGTGTTTTCCAGCACGGTGAGTTAGAAAACCTAGCAGCCTGAGAGAAGCTGGGTCCGATCATCCATGTTTCAAAGCTGAGGCACCAAAAGCCACTCTAAAAAAAAGCAAACAAACAAACAAAAACTCATAGAATATTTTTGCAAGGTCAATAGTTCGATTAAAGTAAACAGAAAGAGAAAAAAGACTTTAGTCTTTTAACCTACATTTCCCACAACAGTACACTATCTAGTTCAGAATTCCACGCTTACTTTTACAATTATTTTGGCAAAAGTCACCTCTTTTTGTCAAAAAAGGAACAAATTTTCTATATTCTCACAACATGGAGATGACTCACAAAAACATTTGAGTTCACTGGATTTGGGAATTAAGGGAAAGCAGAACATAGTCTTTTTTAGCTTTGGTTATGTCCGAAGTTAAACACCTCTTTTTTGTATTGAGCTGCTAACCCTGGCAGACTCATAATCAACACTGCTGCTTACCCAGCAGCTTCCATTTCCCTCGCAGAAAGCATTACTCCTAAAATATCAAATCACTTTTGGATGTCTAAACATGGATTAAGATTTTTATCTTGCGTAGCAATCTTTTTTAACTTCCATAAGAAATATCATTTACCAATCTCCATTCTGTCAGTCACTGGTAATCAACACTCACAGAAAAGGATACACAGATCTTTTTTTTTTTTTTTTTTTTAAAGTACTCTCAGAAGTATTTCAAGGTGTGCGTTATATTACGGTGCACTTATTTACTGTATTTTAGTTACAGTAGTTCAACTTGCTTCAGAGAAAGTACAAAACAACAGAGGCTATTTCTCCAGAAAATATAGAAATATGTTTTGATATGGAATGTGAAAACTTGTGGGATGATTTTTATTTATATCTCTGGTAAACTTCCTCTTTTAATTCCTGGTATGTACACCGAAGGTCAAAAATGTATTTACAGTTTAAATTTTTTTCAAGCTCATATCTCTTGAAGCTACTCATACAGTAACAGTCCAATATGTACTAAAAGGTAATGTGATTGAAGCTGAAAAACCTTGAGATGTATTTTGAATTGTTGGCTACGTATCTGATTGTGGATGCTCACTTTTAATTCTGTGTAGCCAGTCAGATTCAGATTGCGTTACGAAATGCCACTGTCTGGATTTGGAGGTTGAAAGGTTGTGGTTTTATTTTGTTCTTTCCTTTAGAGACATCTTTACTATGGCCTGCTGTAAAAATATGGATATGTCAGAGGCCTGAGGATCTTTTGAAATGATGTGGGAGCCTAGTTAGGATTCATTTGTTTAAAACTCTGATTTATTAAGAGAATTTCATGAGCTTAAATCTAAGCTGAAATAAATGATAATGCAAAACAGATTTTATCATTAGAGCTTCAGAACTGTGTGGATACTGATACAGAAACAATATAAATAAGTGTCATATTTTTACCTACACTGGGTAGCTTTGATATCAATATATTCCAATTACTGGAAAAAATATTTCAGAGACATTATGTTATCGTGATTTTATTGGTTATATGGGAACTTGTAATCTCTTTTACCTTGCAAGGGTGAAGGAAAGGAGAAAGCAAAATGAAAGCAAGTAGAATGAGGGGCAGTTGTTTCCCCATAAGCACTGCTTTCTAGTTGCAGATGTTGAATGGAGCTGAGTCCAATTTTACATTTCTTTAACAACCATTAGTACTAGCTCATTTTCTAATCTTAAAACTTTATAATAATATAAAGCTGTATTTGTTTTAAACTATTTGGTTTACTTCTCAGTTATAATGATGCTTTCATAATCTTACAGTGATCACAAATGACAAACCAGAAATTATATAAGGAAAAATACCAAATTAATGCAGGACAGAGGTAGATCACAGCCAAACAAACAGTCAGATTTATACATCAGCATACTAAATAAAATTAAAGAGATGATTCTGCTATAATCTCCCACTTTGGTATAAAATAAGAGACCAAAGCACTCGGCAGAAAAGTTTTTCCTAACAGAAAATTTGGGATAGCTAAGGAGGAAAAATAATAGACACCTAAATTTTCAGAAAGGCATTTTTTTTTTTTTTTCTGTTAATGCATGATGCTTGTGATCCCAAATCCTCGGTATACTTGTACAATGATTCACGGCCTCCATCAGAATGCCAAATGGGTTTATTCCAATGTACAATGTCTCACTGTTTTATTCAACTTTGTTTCAATCTACATTAAATACAGTCATAATTATTGATCCCTGATTATTTTAATTTGGACTTGGAAAAACCTGCCACTTTACATCAATTAAATCTAATACGCATTGTGTTCTATGCCGCTTTACAACTAAGACGTATTTTTAAGGCAGACCCACCACAGAAGGCATGGGCCACCAAGAGATTTCCACACAAGTCCTCCATGTCTTTCAAGAAGAAAACAGAAGCTGATTAGACGTAAAAACTGAACACTTTACTGAAGTGTTTTATAACATATATGCAAGATGTGCAACAAAAACCTTTGAAGAATCAGTCTGAGACCCATACTTTGATACATTTCAGGTGCTTGTTGAAAATTAGGGTTTATTATGGTAAGAAATTCTGTGATGAATCAGAATAACAACAGTGATCACAGCTGGAAGTAAGTTTGAAAAAGAAACAACAATGAAAAACCCACTCTCTAAATCGATACAACTGATAATGTAGGCCTATACTTTTTTCATATTGACTGAAAGCTTGGAGTATGCTGACCTAGGTCTGAACCCGCTGCCATGCCATCTATATGTATCATGGGCTCTTAAAACTAATTGGTTGATGGACTTGCGCATGGAGGCGTGAAAAACTTTGTAATGCTCAGTCACAGCAGGATAAGACCAGGAGAAGACATTAACAGGGGCTGAAGAGGAAGATGACATGGAAACAAGAAAGAAGTAATGCATGTCCTTGTAGACATAAAGGACTGGGAAGATTAAGTAAGCAAGAACCATTTTTTTTCCCTTTTTGCTGTCAAGAAACAACCCTCACAGATATTTTCCTAGCTTTTGTCAAAACCTAGCTCCATTTTTTATTACATGCAATAAAAAATACAGAAACAAGGTCTATATGGCACAGAAGAATGCAATGTAAATGCCCAGAGTGCAGTCACTTTTCCTTCGACATTTTATTCAATTTTTCTTTTGCTTCATACTGACTAAAGATGGATGAGTGATTTTTGCTGTTGTTTTAAAGAAACCCCCATAAAGTTTTCATTGTTAACAGTGATAACTATACTAAATTCCATTTGCTGTCAGTTAATTTCACCATGTGACCAAAATATCTCTAAACGCTTGCTTTTGTGAAGACTTTATAGTTTGAGCACAGTTGCCTGCTCTTACCGTAACTTCCTCTGTTACTACAATTCCTCTCATATGTTTGGGGTATTCAGTCAACAAAGTGGAACTCTCCTGTAGTTAATCCGATTTTAAATGAAACATTTTATGAACATTTACTCTACAAAAGAAACCACTGTCTGTAGAATCAAGCAGTTGAGGACTTGTATTATACAAGTGCCAAGCTTGGTATGTAGTTCAGCAAGCTACCACTGACTTTTTCCATATCATCTCTTTGAACAGTATCTTCAATTGGCTAAGTGACTTCTCCATCCTGCTAAACCATGACCTGTTCTCCAAAACTGCATTTGTTACCTGGCTGTCAGACTGCTATGGCAATATTATAAGATATGCATGGCAGAACCAATACAGAACACTGCAGTGTGCCTTCTCAGCAACTGTGTATCAAGTGCATCAACCTGTCCTCCACCACCCCTTGTTCTGGTTTGCCCACGAATACCGAAATACCGAATACTGCGTTCAGTTGCAGACAGGAAGAATATCAATCTGAAAGGCAGCCTAATGCACACCGATGACGATGATGTTTGACAACAATTTTCTGCTTGGCTCAGTGGAGCTTTCAGCAATCAGGAAAATCCTGTCTGCAAGCAAGATGCAGATTTTGGAGTGCTTGCTCATTTCGTCACTTCTCGAGGAACTAAAGATCATCAGAAACCTCATGCCTGCCTATTCAAGTTAGAGTGTATGCTTTTGAGCTTCCTCCTCTAACACAACCCTTTCAAAATGAACGTTTCATTTTTTTACTTTGCTGAACACACCGCTGCCTCTCTGGAATCCAAGAACAAACACAACAGACATCAGCCATCTGCATGCTGCTTAACACACCGATGGAAGGCGCGTGGACACAATGGCAAAAGCTTTGAAGAAGAGAACAGGATACATCAGTATGAATATAATTGACTGTAAGTGCATTCGCATTGTAGAAGGTAAGGACAGAAAAACCTCTGGAAAGGTCGTTTGAGTGTAAAGTACAATCAGTCCCTGAAATTAAAAGCACTCATAGTTCCTGTAAAGCTTATGATCTCAGTACTGGATCATTATAAACAGTACAATACACGCTACTTTTGGAAGACAGATGTGAAGTACTTTGGAAACTGTAAAATTAATTAAAATCTGCCACAAAAACAGGATTTTTTTTCATTTACATTTAAAAACATATGAGACCTATGAGCTGGAAAATTCTACAAAGGTTAAAAAAAAAGAAAGTAAGGATGAAATTTAGTGGTATTTCCCCACAAATTTCAAAGCCCCTTATAAGAATGGAGAATATGGGAGCTCTGGCAGTCCTGAATAAGAGCAGCACAAATCAGAACACTCCAAACAGGGGCAGCAGTGAAAACAAAATACTGTAAGGCACACAGATGGACATTGATGTTCTAGCTGATAACCATGGTTTGCAGGTGTTGTAGGAACAGCTATTCGCTATTCCCACCTTACTTTTTGTTTGCTAAGACAAGTTCTGTTTTGTTTTGTTTTCTGATCAATTTAACTTTGAGATGGGCTGTAGGACTGCAAAAGTCGTTAACAATGCAGATGAGGAAAAGGTTGGGGCACTTCGGAGGAGGTTTGCACATCCTTAAGATGGGTCATCTTGCACAGTGCAGCAGTGAGTCCTCAGACTTTGAGGAATTCCCATCTAATTCTGGTAAGAGACAATGGAAATCACAGCAACATAAAAGAGTGAAACAGTAAGTCCTTAAAATAGCAGAAGTGCTAGAAGGAACTCTTCTTCAGATATTATTGTTAAAGTGGCTGTTTTAATACTTGCAAAGCTCACACTTCAGGAGGGAGACGGGCACCCAAGTGGGTAGGGTAGGAGGCATGTTAAAGACTTCCCACTGACTCAACCGCTTCCAGTTTGCAGGGTGGTTTTTTTAACACCACAGTTCTGCTGGCAGCTATTTCAACAGCTTGTCTTTGGCTGTAAGAGAGACAGCTTCTCTTTCCATGGGATCAAAAGATATAAAAAGAACAACCACCATACTGTAAAAATACAGCTAATAATTGACTGCCAGAAAGTTTGAGACCCTTCCTCTAAGTGAAGGAAGGAATTCTTTCTGAATTTTGTAGCTTACTGAAATACTCTAGAGAAAAATATTCTTCCAATTGAGGGGAAAAACAAAGAAAATATTTGCATGCAGCATATAAATCACAATTTTTTTTTTCCTTATTTTGTTGAATAAGAAGGAGTTTGGTATGCTTTTCAGCCTTTGGAATGCATTTTAGTAGCTCTGTCATTATTAGCTGCAGAATAGGTTAAGAGAAGGTATTTTATTTATAGTTTCTCTTTGCAGTGATGCTACAAGATGAGAATTCAATTTCTTTTCATCCAACCACTTCAGTATTGCTATTTTTAAAGGAATGTGGTACTGCTACCTAAAACCAGCATGCAAAAAATTCATTTTACAATATCAAACATTGCTTTCAAATCTAGAAAATGTATCTAGGCTACCAATATCTGTGTAATTTTATATGCTGACACATTTTTGTTCTCTATCTCAGTAATGTCTCATTTCACTAGCTCATTGCCATAGGCTACAAACAGCTCTCACTCCCTGAAATGTCATACATAATTAATACACGGTAAATTTTAAAAGAGGAAGTTCTTCAGACCCATTGAACAGGGCATTTCTTTGACTTTCTGTCCTATGGTGTTGTGTAATGTAGATGTAAATCATTCTGTTTTCAAAGTAGCCATATCTGGATGGTCGCTGACAATCTCCTACACCTAGAGGAGCATATTCTCAGACCTTTGGTTCTGTGGTTGTATAAAGCATATGCACAGAAGTTCAGCTACATATATTAGTGTAATTAACATGGTAATTTACTGATTGCAAGCGCAACTTACATAGTATATAACTCTCTATATACCTTTTTTAAAAAAAATCTATCCTGCATTTTTAGTGTGTGTAGACAAATACAGCACTATATACTGGAAAGATACCTTATAATTATTTAGTGCTATACATAACGTCTATGTCTCCTGAAGATTTCAGCCGAATGCCAATCAGAAAACAATCGCTACTCCCCTTGTTTCTGCTTCACTTGCTAGAAATGCTACCATTATATACCTTAGGTCCAGCAGCACTGTGTATACAGGTACAGTTTGTTTTCACAAATGATGTTTACTCACATGATTATTTGCAGAGTTAGCAGCACAGGCAGTTAAAAGAAGTAAAGCGGTCCTAGCTCTGAATACCTCATCCCATCCAACCTTTTTTCAGAAGCAAAGAGTCAACCACAATGACAGCTAAAGCCTTGTGGTATTGGTAGGAAGAGAGGTGCATAGTTTTCCGCTTTGGTTGGCTTTGCCACCCCTGGTTATAGCTTCATTTTTGTTCCTTTATTTTTGTTTTCCAATTTCTATTTTATTCTTCAATCTGCATGCTGGTAAAGCAGTACTTATTGCTGTCCTCCAGCACCAACTAAAATGTGAATCTTAGGTCTAAAAATTCTGCTAAGGTTAATAAACCTGCAGGTGTCTTACAAGATACATGCTAATGATATTATATGTGCTATACAATATAGATAATTTTAGCAACTAAAAGCGGATTGAAGCTGAATCACCTTTGAATGTAATTTTATAAATGTAACTCACAATATACCTTGATTTTCTTTAATGCTGGACAGAATAAATCTGTTCCAGTGTACGACTGTAAATCTGTTTTATCACAAGAAAAGTAACTAGTGATCTCACTTCTTTCTGCTGCATTTTATGGGTATGTCTATCAGCTCTTGGTTGTCAGGATCAAGCTCTCAATGCCAAATGGCTAAAGCCAGTTGTGCCCACACTGCCATCCCACATTCATTCATGGTCGATGCTTGTTGCGTTCAGCGCCCCTTACAAGGCACGTTGGGCCCAGGATTTATCTCACCTGCTTTTGCACTCAGAAACTAGAGGCTTTTCTGGATTTAACATGGAGAAATTCTTGTGTAGAGCTGTGATCTCTCAGCACACTCTGAGAATCTCAGCTCCAGACTGACGGGCACCTCAGCTCCACGTTGACTCACTCAGGACTGTACTGCACAGCACAGCTTGATGAAATCTATGACATGAGCATGAAGCTTCAGGGCCATTTGGCTCCTCTGCCTTGAAGCTGACATCCCTGGAATTACAGGACCCAGAATTTCTTTGGTCCTTACTCTAATCTTGCCAGGTCCAGGTAAAGTCCCAGCAAGGAGAACTCTTCCACATTTGTCCAGATCTAGATGGACTGCATTAGCAGTGGCTTTTTAAAGCACCTGCAGAAACTTGCTTCAGGAGGAAAACCAGTGTGTGCTAGCGAGCTCACATCATTCTCACACATGCCTAGATATGTGATGACACACATATCAGGATCCTGTGAAAGATAAACACAATGACATAACTAGTTAGGATTCGGCAAAGATCCGTTCAGGTGCCTAAACACCTGCTCTTTAGTGTCAGTTTACATGGCCTTTGCCATACAAAAAACTGCAGTGGGTGCCCTGAAAATGTTGTGAGAGAGAAGCTCTGGATGTAATTGGTAGAACAGCTGCTATTCAATAAGCACAAGCTTGGTGGGAGGCAGAAAGCTGAGGTTCTGTATAGCCACATGCATCTTTAAGAAGTTACATGGAGGGCTAACACACATTGGGTAATGATAACAAGAAAGGCGGGGAAGCAATACATGTCTGTTTGCATGGGATAGAAGGCTAACAAGTGTTCTGCTACGCATTTCAAGCCTGAGCTTTCTGATAAGTAGCCAGGTAACACCTGTGCTATGCTTGCACCATATCAACTTCCAAACAGGGCCATAAATTATTCTAACATGGGGAGCCCAGTCACTAGTCCTTGAGCAAAGGGCTTAGGATTGCTGAGAGCTCTATATACTTCACTGTAAGAGTCACTATACTACTTGCTTGCAGAAGCTCTGCATTTGGCGAAGAAAAATGTTCCATTTTAATAGAAACTAGGAAAGTAGAAGTCCTCTCAGAAGAGTTTGGGAAAGGGGCACCCTGACCTCCAAATCTGCTGTCAGATGCAAGTGCCATTGTGGCATCTGGATACTGTGCTGCCTGCTTGCCTCATTCCATCGTACCTGAAGTTCACCAGACGTTCACGTTGGCATTCTGAAAATGCCAGGTCATTTCCACAGCTTAGTAAAGTTCACTACCAGACGGGATTCAGAGCAGACTGACTTTATGAACTGTGTGTCCACCAACTGGGGAGGTCACTGTGCTGTAGTCAGACAAGGGACATCTCCTGAGACTTGCACGATAAGCTTGAGGGCTGA
Source organism: Oxyura jamaicensis (assembly GCF_011077185.1). Lineage (NCBI taxonomy): Eukaryota > Metazoa > Chordata > Aves > Anseriformes > Anatidae > Oxyura > Oxyura jamaicensis. The sequence continues at coordinate 41,775,711 of NC_048894.1, forward strand.
TGACAGAGCAGCATCTTCGACTTTTAAGTGAACCACAAAAGTATGGGCAACTATCATACATGTTCTGCATTTCCAATCTAAGCTTTCTTGTCTAGGAGCCAGTTGTTCTGCACCAAGAAACGGCTGAATGTGAGCCAGCAGCGGGTACTTCTGGGGTTTGCAATCAAATACGTGAGCTTGCAATGTGAGCCATCGTGACAGCACAGAGTGCGGCACTAACTAGTTCGTGCTCTCGGAGAATTTCTGTTTCTTTCCATGACCAGGTTCCCTTAACCATCCATTTACAGTCAAGCACCTAACCAAGCTTCCACCAAAGCCACTTCTGTCACTCCTCCGTTCAACGGTGTATCGTCATTCTCGTTCCAAACACATTCAAGAAATAGCTAGGCATTCTGGTGTAGACAGCAATTTTGGCAGGCATTTTAATACCACACATCCTGCACATTTTCGACAACAAGAACCACAACTGAAAATGAATTACAATCCATCCAATTTTACTTCAATTAATATATGATTTGTTAAAACTAAGACACAGCCGTTGGTTAATTGGGGTGAGGGGCAGGGGGAGAAGGAGCAATCTAAGGGAGCAACAAAGAGTTTTAATGGATTTTACCTGTCACCAAACGTACACTTGAGGAGAATATGTAGATTCAATTAACACAAATGCACAATAATAGATAATATTAGACTCACCACATCCTGGCATTCATTTTCTTATATAAACACCGTATTCCCCAGATGACTGCCTTGTTACAATACTTCGTGTTGATGCTTAATAGTAAGTCATAAATCATTGAAAAGGTAGGTACTGCTGTTCTACACTGACTGACTGACTCTTAGCTATAGCTGAGAACCAAGGTCTTTATCACAAGTTTCAATTTTTTGTGTGGCAAGCATTCAGATAGAATGATTGTTGGCACCATGTTCCACATGTATTATTGCACTTAGCCAAATATTTCTTTAAAGACAACACAATATATTAATTCTTAGTTTTTTTGGTCTTCATCTTTTCAGTATGAAAGGCTGGGAAAACAAGAATAGCACAAAGCACCAACCAACAGGAAGTGTTTCTCTTCAGCAAGTCAGATAAGGCAGAGTGCATACTGTGGCAAAATAATGGGTCTCTGGCACACTAAGAAGCCCAAATCTGTTTTCCAAAAGTCACATGCCATGGGTAGGATCACACTGTCATTAAGATTTTCCTAGTTCAACTGTAAACACAAGCAGATCTTTTTGCTCATGATAAGTTCAGAGAGAGAAATAATTCATTTAATGTTTGTATGTCATTTATTGAATGCCATTTGCCAAAGTCTTCATTTCTCTCATATATCCCCAATGGACCCTTCAGCTTGATAAATAATGATATCCAGTGCATTCACTGTGTAAATATCTGCCACATACGTTTTCCAACTAAGTGATATATTTTACTGAGTTGAGCCTCTATCCAGGAAAAAGTAGTCAGATGTGCTTAGACTTGTATTACTCCTAGAATTTAGGGTCTTCAGAGTCCTAAATGAATTGGCACTATTTTTCCTCAAGTAGAGATAGAAAGACTGTTTTGCCTGAGCATACAAATAAATAAATAAATAAATAATAAACTGTGCAGCTGAAGGTGAGGAAAATTACTCAGAGTGCCAGTGATTTGAAATAGAATGAAAGCAACACAAGACAACACAAGACTGAGACAGGGAAATGTCAGCTGCCCTGAATATCACGATAAAATTTAGCGTTCTAAAATAGACTCAAGAAAAGATGAAACCTAATGAAGCTGTTCTGGATTCAATATCAGTGTGCACAAAATCACACCAACAGTTCCTAAATAGAACTATTTCAAGAGGCCAAAATAAGACAGCATTATCAAACTCACTAAGATTAATAAACAAAGGTATAAGAAATGCAATCCCACCTGCTCCTACTTTCTCTTCTATATAGAAAAACAGAAATAAGGACCCAAAATGTCTTTTTTTTTTTTTTTCCTTATTTTCATGAAATTACAAATGAGCACAGAATGGAAACCCAAGGGACAAGCACTTTCAAAAAATACAGCTACTGAACTGTAATAATTCCAAACATGGACGGCACTGCTTTACTGATGTAGGCAGGCAACTGAGGGCTGGTGAGAGTACAGAGTATGATGAACTTGGGAAGGGTTTTGCTTAGATAAGTAAAGATGGCTACAGCTATGTCTGGCACTTGTAAGTAAGTAAATGTAAATATGAGGAAGACCTCCACTGAAAAATCAGAGATTAGTAATTAATTATTTGCAATAATTCCATCCACAGTCTATATAAAGCCAAAATCAAGAGAACTACTGTTGCTGCAACATCCAGTAATTTCTGTCTATTTTAAGATAATTAATTGATTATGGCAAGGAGAATAAAAATTTAAAAGAATAATATATCATTTGTTCTTTGTTAACTTGGATTAGAAGCCATTGGAAAGTAAGTTGAGTATCTTTGCATATAAACAGAATAATTTTGAATATGAGGTAGATAATACAAGAGCAGTTGCTGCCTCTCCTTTAATGACAGCAGCCGTCTAAGCAAAAATGCAGTCTCTTTTTATTTATTTGACATGTGTTGTTGTCCTGATTTATACCAGGTACAAATAATTTGCTTGCAGTGATGATGGAAGGGAATGAAACGTGGTATGACACAATACATATAAACAAGACAACAGATGCCACAGTGGATAGATCAAAATACATATCTGTTTTTAATCAGCAGATGAATTTATGAAAAAGAGCATTTGAGAAATGCTCAGGTAATTGTCTACATATGCATTTCAGATTGTCTTTATTACACAACTCACGACACTGTTTCTATCCTACAGAAAAGTCGCAATACTAATATACTAAAAGAACCTTATTGTCCTTACTGAAGAAAAACAAAACATATTGGCAGAAGGTTAGGAATAAAAAATCCTTGTTTGTTCCATTACCAAAGGGAGAAAAGGTCCAAAATAATAACTGGTCTCAGTCCAGCCTTCTGTATTCCCTTGTGTCAAGAAATATGGCAAGGAGCACAAACACGGCATTGCAAGCAAAAAGGAATTTAGCACAATTAGCACCAAAAAAACAGTTTGGACCCAAACAAATTACAAAAGAAAAGGAAATAAGCAACTAAATTACTTAGCTTATTATCAGTATGCCTTTTTGTCCTGCTCTTTATTCAATTATATTTAATAGAAGAACAACATTTATCATTCTCCTTTTTTAATTATTCCTCAACATAAATCAGTACCATCCACTTGATCCACACTTTTTCTCCTTTGTCTCAGACAACTTGCATTCATCTAAGGCTTCTGCTATGTACAGCACAACATGCATACAGATTGTTGAGGTGGGATTCCATCTCATTACATATACTCTATAATATCTTCATGAAAAAAAAAAAAATAGCAAGAAAGGTTTTGTTGTTGTTTCAAGTTACATTTCTTTCCCCATGGAAAAGAGAGATAACTGTTGAGCCTTAGCAGGTCCACTGAGTAGCTTTGACCAAACTCACGTAGGCTGCAGCGAATAAGAGGAGGTTCTGCATATACAGTTTTCAAATGTGTTTAAGACATTATTTCAGTCTATGAAGTTTGCAGCTTGTGGCAACTGTGGTTATTTAGTTAATTGAACTCAAACATATGTGAGAAAAATGTGCAAAATGTCAGTAAGAGAGCATTTATATGCACTTCCTCTGCCACAGTTTTTTTTTTTTTAAATGTGATAAAGAAAATCAAGTGTTCTCTGCTGGGTTACTGTGTTGTTCAGAGACTGAACTCAATCTTTAATGTGTGAATCAGAAGGATTATAATTTTGCTTTAAAAGCAAGCATGAACAGGATTTAATTATGGAATTACTTCTGATGCTCCACTGATACTGAGTGTACCATATAATGCAAAATAAAAGACTGTCTCACAAGTAATATTATTAGATTTCTCTGGCTTGGATATAGCACAAAAATACTCTTACTGTTTCTTATGTTGCAGATTTATTAATCAGTATACAGAAGGTATTATCTATCATAGTATCTGTGCTCCCAAAAACTCATTAAACACCAGTTCAATGAGCGATATTTCAGGAAAACTCCTGATACAAGGAAAATCACTGATAGAAAGAAAACCATCCAAGATTCATGTTCATTCAGCTTCACTATTCAGTAAATCAGACTGTCAACTGTAATAACTAAACCTAAATTACTTGCAGGAGATAAAAAAAACATTTGGCATTGCGCTATTCTATCTGCTCATCATTGATCCAGAATTTGGGAAATGCTGCAGCAAGTCCCAGAAAAGGGCCAATAGCTATCAGCCACACAGGTAGCCTGCTGGGAAGAGTTCGTGCCAAAAGATTACTCTCCTGTGTGTAGGACACCTGTGGGTGAATCCTCTCTCGCACCAAACGCTGCAAGCTGGCAATCAACTTCAAACACCTGATCACTAGATACATGTGTATTGTGCTGGTCCATCTGCAGCACAGAACATGTGCCAGAAGTTTCACTAAAGGTGAATAAGAAAGGAACAGCATTAAAAGCACATCATGTGTTTAGCAAACACTTTGTTCAAAGATCTTCACTAAGAATTTTATTACTTTCCTTATTTACGATCAAAACATATCACAGACAGTGAAAACATCAGACTTCCAGATATGGCCAAAGGGATTTAAAAGCTGAAGGGGTATTGTTTTTGAGACCACTGTTGTTATACTGTAATCTTCTCTCAAAGTCCTTAACATTTCACATTATGAGAAACTTCTGAAAAAAGACTAAGCTAAAGTAAATCACTCCCCGCCTGATTCATAAATATCAGATCTGACAGAAGGTGCTCAAAAGTCAGATCAGTGGTACATGCAAACTTCCTGGAACACATGGGTGAAAGGAGAGTTAACACATGATGGGATAAAGAATTGCCAGGCTTGTTAAAAATGGGGATTAATCTAAACTTCTCAGAAGCTAATGGGACTTTCCATTAACTTCTACAGTCTTTGGATCAGGTCCTATAGTTTATTTTTCTCTCTCCTTTTATCTTCTCTCCCTTTCAGATTTGTTTTTCTCCTTTATGTGTTACAAGAGCAGTACTGAGAGCTGAAATGGACAATGCTTAGCTGGCAGTCATTCTCTGGTAATTAGACCGAGTCTCAAACACCTGACCTGCACATCTATGGATATCAAGCACGTCTGAGTGCCCAATTACCCAGGAGTATTAAGAAATAGGTTTGGAGGATGGGCAAATGATTTGATTCTTAAACTCTTCTCTAGTTGACGCTGTACATGCTGCGTCTTTAGCACAGCCTAGAAGACCCAATGACAGATTGGAGGTCAAATCCTGCCTGAACCATCATATACTGCGAACAATTTCTTCATACTGTTTAGGATCTTTGACCTTTAGAAAGTCTACAGCATTCATAATTATATCTAAAGCAGCTTTGATGGTGTCTTCCTCTATAATGGATTCACAGACATGAATAATACTCCTTAATTTTCAAGTATTTCTTTTTCAAATTAATATTTCAAAGAGAAAAACCCTTACCTTGTTAAGAAGAAGAGTTTTTAGGGTTGTAGCTCTTGCATAGGATGATACAGTTTGGTGGCCTCTCTTGTTAAAAATGTTCTAGTACCCATCTAATGCCCACTTATTTATGGATTTTAGACTAAAAGCCCTTTTTTGCCAGTTTTCTTCACAAGCACTTATCTCAACATCCTCATTAGGTGGTTTTTCTCTTTTATTTTTTTCAAGGCCTATCCATGCCCTTGGTACTTTCTTTTGTTCCATTCTGCAAAAGGAATGGCTTTAAAGGATCTCTCTCCACCAGTTTCAACTTTTTTCCTTTGTAATTAGCCTTATTGGAGGAGCAGAAAAGTAGAAGACCAGAAAGAAATAATAATAATAAAAAAACCTGGTGAACAAAGGAGATGATGTTCTTTACTTCAATCATAGGCTGTATAGCTTGAGTCAAAGAACTTGCACATCTTATTTTTTTTATTATTTTTTATTTTAAGCCTGACTCAGATGGTACATGTAAGCCAGCTGAGAGAAAATTTCAGAGCTAAAGAAGAGGAATGTTTTATTCAGTTGGTTACTGTAATTACCATGAGCTTACTTAAAAGTTATAATTCTAGAAATCTTTTGGATACAGTAATTTGGAAAAGGTGTTTGTTATCACCTGCTACAAAGGAATATATTCACAGTATTAATGCACAAGTGTGTAAATAAAAATAATATATTTATCGATTCTCTGATTATGTTAATGCACAAGTGTATGTATATGCATATGTGAAAAATAAGCAGTGAATTAACACATCTGAACTAGGATGGAACTTGAATATTCATTACTGTAGCAGTCTAGAACTTCTTGTATCATAGCTACCTCTGGTGTCAGTCTTTATTTAAAGGATCAGGGAGAAGAATTTGGTATTCTTTTTCAAATTGTAACAAATACCAAACACACGCTGGCAGTCCTAATGAATTTTAAGCTCTAGAAGTTATTTCAGCATAGACAACACATTTATATATGTGGAAATAAATAAATCTGAATTTGAAGTGGTTCTGAAATTCACTTGTGAATGACTCAGAACTACAAACACGGAAAAACAGTTGGTGGCTTTACTTATGAAGAAAGTGAATGGATTTGTATTTTAACTTTTTTTTTTTTTTTTTTTTTTTTTTTTTTCCAAACTCCTCTTACAAAAACAAAGAACATTTGATAATCAGGTCTTGATTTCCTGGGCTTTGTTTCCTAGTTTTGTCTTTTTCGCCTCCTGGTATACAATCCTTGCAAGACTAAATATCTAAATGAAGGAACATTTACCACCTGAAATGAAAGGATTTTTGAAACTTTTAACAGACATACCGCTCCTCCAAAAAAACTTCCGAGTATTTCAGTTAAGAAGAGGTATAGAACATCTTTTACTACCTACAGCTACAAAATTATTTCATTATTATTATTATTTGTGAAGTATGGTTTTTATTATTACTGTTACTAATATGACTCTGACTACGTACATGAAATTTAGTTTGACTGCCACCAAGAAGCATATTAGATAACAGATATTAGTATATTATGGTTGATGTAGGAAGGGACCTCTGGAGGTCATCTGGTCCAATCCCCCTGCTCAAGCAGCACCACCTAGAGCAGGTTGCCCAAAGCCACGTCCAGATGCCTTTTGAATATTGTTATATGCCAGAAGATGAATAAGTTTGTATCTTGTGTTGACTGTCATGATTTTGTATTCACCTTAAAACAAATTCAGCTAAAGCTGGTAGTAATTTCCACAGGTGTCCTAAGCTTATATAATATTTACTATAAAAGAAACCTAAACAAGCATGCAAAATGCGTATGAGTTGGACTCCATGATCCTCACTGAGGATCATTGGGCCTCATCATGCGCCTCCTCCAATATTTTACAATATTGTTTGTCTCTGCTAATGCAAACATATTTTATAATCCATGCTCATGATGGAGCTATCAGATTTATAAGAGTTTGTGGCTTGCATTGTTTAAAGAATTAGGTCTGTTTCTGTTAGTAACTTACCACACTGCATGCTTAAGACACTTGGCTGCAATATATTATATTAAGGAAGACATTTTCTATTTTTTTTTTTTTTTTGTAAAAGGAAGTGTACTCCTACTTATATCTCATATTTATTATCCTTCCATTTATATTTTCAATTATACCTTGAAATGTTCAGTCAATCCTCTGTGCATTTAGTTCAATCCAGCTACAGCCCTAGATATGCACAGGAAGGGCAGACAATGACCAGAGACTTCCCCAAATCTGTATACGTGATATACCTGTGAAGCTTCCCCTCCAGGTGGTCTGTCACAGAAATTTTCTGTGGGAAAACTAGAAACTGATTCTTGCCCATGCTAGGGGCAAGTGAAGAGATCTACTGAAGGGATTTATAGCTTCCTCCTTTTATAGTTTTGATCTAATGTGCTGAGAAGAACATGGCATGAACAACATTATTTTTTTTACTACATCCTGAGAAATGAAGCATAATTGGATATATTTTTTTTTTTCCAAAATCTATTCATTCACATTGCACAATTAAATTTATGTAGTAGTATGCCACATTGATTAAATCTGTGAAATACAGAGGATTTTGTTTGTTTGTTTGTTTTTCTTTAATGTTTCACTGCTTATGCTTTGGAAAAGAGGGAAAACATCAAACTTCTGAAATAGTACTATATTCAGCTCTAACCATGGCACCACTTCAGACCAGTAGCACCAAACTAAGCCTTCGCCTAGCACCTCTTTGTGGTATTTAATATGTAAAGCAAGATTGTTAGGTACCACAGAGCAGCAGGAAAGAAAGAAAGAAACTTACTTCTGAGTTTTGCATAGATCATCATCTCTAGGACTCAGTCTCAGCCCCTCATCTTAGCTCCCACATCATCAACATTAATGTTACAAAGACACTTTTAATGCCCACAGTATTGCCATTAGCCTGAAACCATACACGGTAAACTTTATGCAGTAAAGTCTGAGATAAAGGCATCCACTGCCAGTCTGGGCTCCCCATACTTTACAAATCTTGCAGATACCTAAAAGGGTTATCTCAAGTCCTCCTCACAGTAAATAAAATATTCTCTAAAAGGCTTTTGGGGATCCTCAGGGCATTCTGGTATTGCCAGGAAGATGCTTTACCCTACCTAGTAGGGAAATACATAACAATGTGCTTTAAAAATTAAAAATTTAGAAGAATCTGAATAATTACTTCCTGTCAATGCTCTAGGTTGGCATCATGTAATTCAAGAGTGAGCCATCTCAGGAAATACATTTGGAAATGTCTGTGTAGCCTGTGGAAAAGCTATGTAAAACTGTGTACAAAGCACAATACATAATGAAGTTTACACTTGCTTTGGGTTTGTCCTGAGGAACATACAGGAGTTCTGACATGGTATCTGTCAGTGTTACTAGTTACAAGATGCAGCCTAGCAGCAGAGTAGTGTATTAAATAGATTTACAAGTCAACTGGCTCAAAATATTAGCATTTGCTTCTCCTTAAAAATAAATAAGTAAATGCATCATCTGAATAAAGTAAAAACAAACAGTTAATATGTAGACATTCAAACTACAGGTCAGGACAAAAAATCCTTCTCTTGTGCTCTTCAATTTTCATGTCAATATACTATATTCTGAGACCAAGCCCATTTGTCCTGATCATAAGAATCAATGACGCTAAATTCATGACAGTCTTCTATTCTGATTTGCTCAAAGAATTGCCTAGTGCTTTCTGACATGCACCAAGTGGAGCTGTGTGCCTACCAGGGATGAACACACCCAAGAGACAGAAAGATTCCAGTTTATTTCAGTACCAGTCTGGATCTTGGAAACAGAACATGCAAGAAAGAAATCGAAATGGTAACACATATCTGTTTAAAGTATACATTCCCTAGATGCATGCACTTACTGAAATGACACCAAACTTCAACAGATTTATACATAGTAAAAGTTTTGAAAATTGCACAGTTATGTTAAAAAAAGTCAAGACAGTAGATTTCTCACCAAAGCAGCAATTAAGCAAACAAGCAAATAAACATGGTGGAAAAACACATATTTTTCCCTACACTCTTTCCAGAAAAAAAAAAAAAAAAAAAAAAAAAAGAAGATGGATTTTGTTTGTTTTACAACTTTTTGTAAAAAGCAAGCTTCAAAGAAGACTTCAATGAGGAAGAATTTCAAACTGCATGGCTTCCGATATCTCAAAGCTAACCCTAACCATAAGCATATCTACGCAGTGACAAGAATAATGCACACAGCACAACAGAATATTTGCTATAACTGTAATATAAATGACATTTATGTTAACCCAGAAAAATATTAAAGACTAAAGAGAGAATATTATGCCAAAAGAAAATGTAGAAACATGAAAAATTACATATTTGAGATGGGATTGCAATTACATTTTCTCAAGAGTTTAGCATTCTTAGCAGATCCACTTCCATCAGTGTTGTTAGGTCTCATAATTTAGATAGGTAAGTAATCTATTACAGATTGTACATACCTTTCATTAGTTTCATGTATTTATATACATAGATCTTTCGCAACCTTAATAATTATATGATTCTATGGTATTTTGAAGGACTTTTCTGTCTACTGTGGCTGACTTGCTATGCAATAAAAAAGACTACAATTTCTGTTTGAGCTATAGAATATGAAGCAAGGAAATAAATATTTAGACTTGAAAACTGACTGATGCTGAATCCATTGCTGAGCTTGTTAAAAACTGGAGCATACTGCTCATTTTCATTTGACTTGCTTTGTTTTTTAGCTCCTGAATCTTGTAGTGTATTTCTCTAGTGGGTACATATAGTATGAATCACTTCAAAATTTCTTCCAACCCCCTGGTCTTCTTTTTCTGATAAGCTAAATTTATCAAGGCATTTACAGCTATCACTATAAAACAGTCATTATTAACTTCAAATATGCTTATGATATTTAAAAATCTTCTCCAATTCTAAACATAAAAAAACTAACAAGCAAAATGGACGCAAATTGTGCTGATTCTCCATCACACTTCCTCTTTGCTCCGTTCCTAGCTTGTCTTCCTGTTTGTTTTTCACCAACACCATGAGCAATGACATTAACAAAAATAATTTCACAACCATAGTAACTCAGTATTTCTCTATGTATGTTTTCCAGCTACTAGGAAGGCCAAGTTTTGCACTGAATAGATGTATTCAAGAATTGTAATTGATATCCATACAGTATATTTTAAATTTAGTAATTGGGACTAGAGGATTTAACCAAACACACTCAGAAATACTTGGTAGATCTTGGCCTTAGCTATTAATCTGATTTTAAATGAAACCAGGGAAACACAATGAAGGAAAATCCTTTTGCCCTGGATCTCTGCCAATATGTTATTGTATTAAATCTATTCATTTCAATGAATAAGTTTTATTTTATTTAATTTCTGTCTGGCAATACTTTTTACTAGACAATGAGCAAGAGATTTCCCAGAAGTCAGCTCAAGTCTGACCAGTGGTCAAAATTTCCCTACATATACTCACACACAATTTGGCTGTAAAATGCATGCCTCATTCAGAAACAACACTTTTTAGAAGATATTCTGCCTCTTCCTATGTTTTGACCTAAACATTCAGAAGCAACACTTGTGAATCAGTATGAGTATCATGAAGAGTTTAAAAATGGGTTATTGAAGCTCTTAAAATTGTGAGTAAGAGGTTTCAAATAAACCATCTTTTTACAGCAGTACTCAACTTGTAAGTTTGACATCATGGATATTACTATTTGCACTACACATATCAGTGTCAAGCAAAGAAGTGTTCAACTGAAAAGAAAGAAAACTATGGGGAAGAGAGAACTACTTTTCACTGACCAAGCTGTTTTCAATTCTTTTGCAGGAAGAGTGAAATTAAAACCCACGAGCACTCTCTTTAGGGGACTAGAGAGGGAAAACGTTGTTTTAATCTTTTCCCATTGTTCTCCCAGGGCACAGCACTCCTAGCTTTAAGGCAACATCAGCAGAATTCAATCCCAAGCTGGGCAGAGATGCCCATTAACCATACTGAAGAGAGTATTATTTACCCCCTTCTCCCAGTTCTATGTGGTAAAACCCTTTTAAAAATTATAGTTTTGATTACTGGTCAACTTGGAAACTGAAAATTTCCACTGGAACAGACCTGCTGGAAAGCCAGGAGATGTCCTGCAGGGAAGCACAGGACTTCTGTGCAGGTAGGCCGCAGGTAGGCCATGCACTGAGGCTCACTCTTGTATACTGGCAGCTGTGCCCCTGTGGTTCTTTGAGATTTGCCCAAAGTACTTCTCTACCATCGATCTACTCTTTCTTGGATCTCTCACCCCTACACTGGCAACAGCCTCCCACTGATCCTCTTCAGCTTGCCACAGAGCATTCCTCTGCTGCAAGGAGCCATGAACATGTCTTGGGATAAAGGCCCAAACCCACACACTTGCCGAAAATGTTTCAGAGAAATCAGGAACCCTAAATTTATGGTTTTCCCCTAATTGACGTGACAGCCAACATTAGCCATGTTTAATGACAGAAAGTCCCCAAAGAAGTATTAAGCAGGTATTAAATCCAGACTTTTAGTTTGGGAATTAAAACATTGAACTCCCACTTTTATCCTAAGCCTGGCTGCTCAGCCAATAAGACTCTAACCTTGATATCTGTAACTCCTATCTTTTTTATATTTTATATTTTGTAGTTAGTACTGGGACACAAAAGCAAATACTCAAAGTGCTCAAGCACCATACGGATAATTTTGCTAGTGGGAACAATGCTTATACTTACCTAGTTAGGACCTACTCTTACTTTGAAATTGGAGACTACATCCACTAACAGCAATGCCAAAAACTGACTAACAAAATAAAGCTGCAAGGAAATGTATACAGAATTTGCTTTTATGAAATACAATATGAAACATAGGCTTAGCTATCCTCTTTTAATAACTTGAACACAGATACTTTAATTTATTAGACATTTGGAATTACACATAGCCAAAAAAAGAAAAAAAAAAAAAAAAGAAAGAAAAAAAAAGAGGTGATACTTCTTCCTGAGCTAACATAAAGTTGTTAATGTCTAATTTTGAACTCTACCTGTGTGCTTTAGCAGATTTGAAGACAGAGCTTGACAAACTGGAGTATTTATCCAGACAAAAATAGCCACTCAGCTGTGCTTTAGTGCCATTTTCTGTCACACCAGCATGACAGCACTAAGTGTTTAGTTCAAATAAGTGGTTCCATGTCCTCTGATAATACAACATGGTTCCAGCATTCTGTTCACTACAATTTCAGCTCCATCAGGGGTGGCACAAGACAGCTCAGTATTCCCAGAGATTTTCAAACTGTGGTGCATGTGTTCTATTATGCACTCAACCCGTCTGGTCCATTTGGACTGGATTCACCAGGGAATACAATTAGCTGGCCATTTTATTTACACAATCCAGCCTGCCAATTTGTCTGGAGCTTCAGTTATTTTCCATTTTCTTTTTCTTGCAGTTTAGAATTGTTTCTGAGGTGGTAACTATCTGTAGTACAGATTCGTTTTCTACTATTTGTGTATAGTACTACCAACTTCTGGGGACTCGACTTGGGGTGGTCAGGATCTTCAAATTAGAAGTAGTAATTTCCTCACCAAGCACAGGTATGATGGTGGTGATGGTGTTTTTTTTGTTTGTTTGGTTTTTGTTTTAAGAACCACTAGATAAGACTTCTATCTAACATGCTGTCAAACAAATCATGGAAAAAATGAAGGAACAGCTACAGAAGAGCAAACATACAGAAACATATTTTGCTCCCTACTGTATGACTAGTCAGTGGTCAAAAAGCAGGGCATTCTCGTTGCACTGAAGATCAGAATTGCTATTCAGCACTTCAGGAAAACAAGCAAATACTCAAAAAATGAGACAAGAAATGATCTTATCCAAAGGGCAGTGAATTTAGGCAATTTCAGCAAGCCTCAGAACGACTGCTGTCACTTTACTTCATGTACATTTTCCGAAGTTCAGATAATATGCTTAAAACAAATATTATGTAAAAAAATGGGAACAGGCAGAACCAAATAAATATAAAAAATTAGCCTCATCCAAATGCAAACATTTGAAATAGTAAACTTATAAAAATATTGTGTGCTTATTCAAACTAGGAGGTTCCTATATTACTTGATTTTATGATGTCAAATATTATATTATTTTCTGCCAATGTGTTCATTATGGTATCTCTCTGCTATTCTTTTCTTCCTCTTTCTCTTCCTCTCTCCCCTTGTACTAAATAAAAATGTTAGCCTCCTATATTTTTATCTTGAACCAATACAAAGGCAAAATGTTTCATACAATTAAAGTAAGAAGAAAAATTGTGCCATCTTTCATCAGACGCTGTTTATTCCCATGCTGCCACTCAACATAAATAGCCTGAATTACTTATAATTTTTCTAACTACCCTAATTATCTTTTTCCAAAAACATGCTATCTCTGGACAAGCCCATAAAATATGTCCTAAGCTAGCCTCTTGCCAGAAGTATTTTTCCACAGGTTTTGCTAATCAGTTTCATATAACTTAGTTATCTTTGAAAAAAAAAAAAAAAAAAAAAAGAAAAAAAAAAAAAAAAAAAAAAGTTGTTAAACTTTGATAGGAAGCCTACATACTTTGGGCAGTTGTCTATAAATAATTCAAATTACTAAAAGTTAAAGTTACGGTATCCGCTGCAAACAGAAAATGACTGATAAGGTTACATAACCTCTCTCACAACTCTGAATGTTTCCATCACTAAGTCTTTCAGTGAGTAATTACGAGTTAAACTGAAAGTAGCACCACAATAGGATTAAACTAGAAAAAATTATCAGTGCTTTTATGCTGGTCATTCTAAACTCACTAGAACGCATGAAATGTTCACTCTCCTTGCCAATTAGATTAAGAGGTTTGAGAGAAAGAAGCTTATATTTATCTCGAGTGTCCCTGATTCCTCAAGCCAGTCCACTGTCAGCTGGAATGTTTTCCCAGAGCAGTGCAGGTTACCAGCCCTCAACACAGGCAAGGAGGAAGTTCTAAAATAGCTTTTCTCCATTCTGTAACTTCATATTGCACTTAAAAAATACCATCCATTTTGTTAAATCCCCAGATCCTCTCCACTATGCTCTTGACTTGCCAGGTAGAATTCTCTTTTCCAGGCTTAAAGACAGTCCATTCAACTCTTCTGTGTTTGAGAATCCTTAGATATTGGAAAAAAAAACAGTGAAAATGAGAAAGCAAGAGAAGTGAATGATGCATACAAGGCGATAGGGATACAACAACCAGCTCCGTGCAGTAGAGGGAATTCCTAAGTCTATGAAGGAAGCATTCAGCAGTGGAATTGGACTGTAAAACAAATACAGAAAAATAATCAGCAGCCACAAAACTTTCCAGAGATGAATGGCCATTTCTCTGCAGTTTGGAGATTCTCAGTCTAACCCCTGCTCTCCAGATCAGTTCTTTTTGTAAGCTGTAGAATGGCAATCATCCTATGGATGCCTGTCACCCTTGACTGCCATCAGTCAGTGAGCAATCAGTGCTGGAGGAGTCATCACCCAGGTATGCAGGGTCATTAAATCAGTGCTGCACCTTAGAGCAATCAGCAATAATGAGCAAGTAGTTTTGAGGCAAAAGCTAGCTGAGTTGTATGGCAATAACCAAGGCATGTATTTCAATTCATGCTTACTGCACTTGGCTTCAAAACACAAAGAGAAATGCATACTCACCATGGCTATTTGAGAGCAGGAGAAGAATAAGAGCACTTCTCTGACATTGGCATTGAGTTGCCTAGAAAGCTGACTAATGCTAGCATCAGAGAGGACTTTTTCAAAAGCTGTTCCTCAGGCCTGTTTATCTGCACTAGTAAAGTTTCAAAGATGATAGTTCTCCAGTGACTCCCAGCTTACTCTTCAGTAACCCAGCTCATGAAACTTCACAAGTACCTGAGCAAGAAATGAAAGCTCACTATTGCCTGAGCAACTGCAGTTTGCATGGACTGGACATATTACGGCTTTCACAAAATAATACACTTTGGCAACCAACAGTACTACTTCCATGAGATACTTGACAGCCTATGAAAACAACTGAACACAAATGCTTGGATCAGGACAGCAATTGTCTTTGTACTCCCCTCCAGCTGAGTAGAAGGCCTGATAGACTGCCTTGCTGGAGTGAGATGGATAGAAAATCTATGCTCCCCCACTAAAAAACAGAGCTGTCTGGCCACTGCAATTACTACTGGGGTAGGGGTTTCACATGCTTCAAAGTGATTGGTGGTAATCCTTTAAGTTATCTCAAGAGCTGTGTCATGTTGTGGTACAAGTCATATATTGTCTTCTTTCTTTGCAGAGTTTGCCTCCTCAATTTTTGTCCTCTAGACTCACAGTTTCAAAATTACAGAACCAATCTTCACATGGCCACTTTTACGTCCTGCTGAAGAACAACAATCCTTTGGCAAATACGGAAAAGGTTCATCAGAAAGATGAAACACAAAAAGGGCAGCTATCATTAAAAATAAGAGCATAACAGCAAGCTATGCTAAAAAACTGCCTGGAGTGTTCCAATTCAGATTCTGAGAAAGCTCTGAAATAATCATATCTACCCTTAAGCTACTTGCCTCAGATCAAGCACAGTGAGTATTCAGAGACACTTTTCAAAGTCTGTCTGTGTTGTCAGAACTTTTTCCCAAGCAGTCCAGAAAAGGGCCTCACCGCGACAAAATAATCGATTTGTCCACATAAAGATGACTTACAGAGTACCTGATTGGCAACTTTATCCGATTTGTACTGGAAAAAGTGATCTCTGGGTGAAGGTAAAGTAATGTGCCACACTTGATGTGGCACCAGTAGAGAAAGTTTGTTCCTATAGCCCCAAAAGATCGTCATTTCAGAGCCATTCTCAATAAATCTGTACAGAAGTGGCTCTTTCTCTCTTCATACCTGGAGAATTGTTGAACTAGTTTCTCTTGTACCTGAACTTTAGACTAGACATTCAATGCATTGCATCTTATATGCTGACTTCAGACAAAAGCCTTGCAAGATGAATGACGAGTTCCTAGATCGGTTTCCAAGTATTTTTATTATTATTATTATTATTATTATTATTATTACTATTTTATACATATAAGTATTGGGTTTAACATACCTCTTCTTTTTGCAATACAGTAATTTATGCTTAGAAGAAATACTACCTGTCTGTCCCACCAAACACACATTTGGAAATGTTTGGGGTTGCTTAAGGTACTCTTAGTTTTGCTTATGTTCTCAAGGACAGACTGTTAATTTAAGAACTTATCTGAGAGGCAATTATCTGGTCACATGCTTTCTGCTGCAGTCTCCAGAGAGTGAAAGTGAAGAGACGAAAATAAAGAATGTCATTAATAAACATACCCACTTGATTCTGTGGGTTGTATTCTTAAATTTCTAGGGAAGGTTTGAGTAGATTTAAAAGATCTTCTCTGATCCTCTCCTCAAAGATCCTTCTGTTGCTCCGCACTTCTGGATGCTGCAAAATATCCAGTGCTATTCAATGGGGAGAAGACGGTTTTCCCAGCCAGAACAGCATTCAGTGCTGCATAATGTGGTGGGCGTTAGTGGGCATCCAACCTTCCTGGTGGTTTCTTTTTTTTTTTTTTTTTTATTTCCCCACAGGACTGCAGCAGTTCTTTCCTACCCCAGCTCCCGTAGTGCAGTTCAGCAAAGATTTATTCCTGGAACAGTGACACACCTGAGTTTGCACTGTCCCTCCTTCCCATACGCTGTGATTTTCCAGAATTTCTCTCCTAAACCAGATTGTAACATGAAATTAAACATCACGCCCAGCACCTTTAAGTGGCTTCATTCAAATGTCTCATTGTAGAACACTAACAAGGGGAGAAGTATTTCCAAAAGACACCGGAGAAACTGAGAGGTGGTTGAAGAGCCAGTGACCCGGGCCTACAGAGCACCAACTGAGATCAGAAAGGGTTGAGCTTGAAAGCCATGCGATTGCAACACTTTTTTACCAGCAAATCTTATAGCAGAAAAGCATCCGCAGGCTTGTGCTGCTAGGCAAGGCAGTTTAACTCCACAGAAATGAATTTGAGGTTTAATTCATATGACAAATATTTACAATTAGATCTGGACAGAAATTCATACACCTTTAGCTAAAAGTTTTGCAACATTTTAAAAAGTTTTCTGTATTTCTGACAGATTATACAAATCTTAAAGGAAACACCACTCAGTTATTACACACCTTAATAATTTTACCCTTAATAATTTCCCCATGGATATTTTTGTCATCATTAATCATCGGTTTTGCAAGAGAATAATCCTCCCACTTTGGATATCTTTTTTTTTTTTTTTTTTCTAGGATGGGTAACACTAATCACTAATACACTAATAATAACACTAAACACTAATAACAGTCTAATCCTAATAGTAAAAAAGGAAGTCCTTTGTTGGATTTTGTTGGAAATATCAAAAGGGAAAAAAAAAAATCAACAACCAAGATTATACAAATGAACTTTCTAAATACATCTGAACAAAGTTAAGATTGGTTAGTTAGAAACAGAAGAGCACTTGTGGTTTTCTGATACTTTTAACAGTAAAATCACCTAGGCCTGTCCCCATACAACCCAAATACTGGGTTGTATATCAGCAATACCAACACAAGAGGAGATCTAAAACTTGACGTTGACGCATGCCACATCTGGTAGTCCAGAAATCAGTAAGAGCAGTGACCTGCTTTCACGTGAAAAACAGGAAGAATCTGTCCCAAAGGCCCCAATGTCTATATGGCCTTCCAAATAACCATCAAAATATGAGAAAAATGTAGAAGCTGCATACACAACCATGTAAGGAAAAGAGCTAAAAATCCAAACCACAACAAAAAGCCTTGCTTTTAGCAAGTATTGTTCATGTCTACATAAACAAGTTTTTACTGAGGAAGTCATAAGTGGTCTGAAGTAAATGTTGGAGGAGAGAGAAACAGAATGAAAAAGCAATAAGAAGTTTATGGCAAAACCACCTTGCCAGAACAGCACAACACTTATAGAATTACTGTAGTCCTCTGACTGATGTGTGAGAAGCTGGGAGAAGAAAGGGTATTTCTGAGGCACATCAAACACAGTAAAAGCTGAAGCAAGACCACAAAGCTCATCTTCTTTTCTGCAACAGGATATCAATTTAATTCTGCAGAAACCTAACTGGGGTGTGCATGTCTTCTGAAGAGGGCCTTGCAGATGCTCCCTAGAAAAAAAAAAGTTGATTTGCAGTAGTACTGCTTCTAAGACCAATGAGATGCTGTAAATCACAGCCCTAAGTTATGATACTGTTTGCCACTTTCTCTTCACTGCAGACTCCAGCTCCTTCCTGAGTCAGGCTAAATGCACGTCTTTGAAGCAACTACTGTGACATTGTGTTCACCCTTTCTTGGGGTTATGGCCAATTTCCAGAGCCTAATTGCTCTTGTGCATAGTGAGGAATATACCATAGCCAGACTATGCCTAGAACAAACATCAGGCTTTTTTCCCCTCTGTTCTCTCCCTGTTTCAGCAGCAGATTCTCTCTCTTGTTAACAGCAAGTATCTGTTGTGGAGGATTTCTCCTTCACAGGAGAAAACAAAAGCATCTCTTGCTTTCCAACGCGATTGTTACAAATCAACAGCAATTCAGACTTCGTGTTTGGCATTAGCATTGCTCCTCAAAGCAAATTTGATAGTTTCTCAACAGTAGCATCCCGTTTTTTTAATGCATATTGACAGGCAGGTCAGTAGCCAGTGACTTTTTCTTAATGACTGTATTCTTTTGTTCTCTTTGCAGTACCCACAAGGACCTGAATGACAGAAAGTTCATTTTTCTCCGAATGAACATCTGATTAGAGTAGCCCATGCTTTACCCCCCTTTGGGAGACATGCTGTCAGCCAGCAAAGCCATGGTGGTCGCGGTAACTGTCACTGCACATCCAACAGCTGCTCTGTTACACATTCCCTAACCTGGCAAGAGTTGCGCTGCTGAGATTCTGCCACTTTCCTCCACCCTGGCGCTGAGCTGCCGTGGCCCCGTACCTCCAGCAGGTAGGCTGGCGAGCAGCACTGGCTGCAGCTGCTTCTCAGCTTCCTGGGGCTGGTTCACCACCCGCATGAGGTCTCCCTAAGGTGCCTTCTGTGGCTTCGACCCTGGAGACCCAACATCACCTCTGTCAAGAAAGCCGAGCTCCACAGCTGGAAGCCTGGAGGGGCCTCACCTGGTTGGCACTCAGGTTTTGCAGACGGTCGTACACTGTGGCTTTTTGCTATACTGATGGAATAAAATTATGAGGAAAAGCTGTGCTCAAGTAGACATTTTGAATTCTTTAGGTTCAAAGAAGAATTTGGCCTGCTGAATAGAAAATCAACAAACTGGGCAGTGTATGCTCCACTGACAGCAAAAGAACTCTGTCTGTACAGTTCTCTTGTTCTAGCTGGGCTTTAGCTGAGGCAGAACTTCAGCTACATAATACAGAATTCAGTGCAAATTATGTTCAGTAGGTGGACATCTTAATCATCACCAGAACAGTCATTTTAGGCTTAATGCTAAACTATTCAAAATATATATTTTTAATTATAAAAAGCTAAGTAAGTAATAATATCTTTGGAACAATCCTTAATATTTCTATTTTTGTTGAAGACATGGTAAGAACATGGCTTAAACTGCCATCACAATTGGTTACACCTTCCTGAAGGTCCTTCGCTTGCACTTAGGATGGTCCCAGTAGCTTTGTTTTCCACAATGAAATCTACAGCTGAGATCAGTGTGAGACATTCTTGAGCATCATGCTATTCAGGAAGCTCAAAGGTAAAGCAAAATACTTATATATATATATATATATTTATTAACATGTATTCCTGCTTGTGTAAACCATAGTACAAGGTAAAAATAACAATCAAAAAGTAAATCCAAATTTTCTCTGAATTTTTTGATGAACCCATCTTATTTCTAGTCAATTCAAGGAGTACAAGAGCTGAATGACAAAAGTACTTATTTACTTTCTGTTACAATATTAGTAACCAGCATCACTGACATAAGGATCCAAATGCATTATAAACACTTCCAAATGGTAGCTCCCATGCATATGCAGTATTTTTAATGACTTTTGACATTCTAGGTTGGGGGTTGCTTTTTATGATAAAAAGCAAGTTAAGGTGTCAATGGCTAAGCAAGAAGGCAGATTAACATGAAGGCACTGTAAAAGTGCATCTGCACAAACTCCAGTTCACCTACACACCTGATTTGCATTCATACATTTTTCAGTACAGATGAGGCACTGTTCATTAACCAAATCTGCACGTTTAAAAATGTAAACAAAAACTTTCACGGACAACAAAGGGTGCCATGAAAGACAACTAATATGACAAAATGAAGATGAACCATGGTAGAAAGTGAATGATATTTAGGAACTAGACGATACTGGTCAACAGCATAACTGGCATACCAATGGGTTTGAAACTGGAACCATAAGAAGAATATCACTTGCAAGACGTGTTAGATCAAGTTTTACAGCATACTGCTTCTTCTCCTGCTAAAATTGGCAAAAAGGGATCCTTACATATTACAAAGGCCAAGCTGTCACAGATGCAATAGAAAAGAATAAGAAATATTTTTATCCATGAAATAGCAGTGGAAGAAAAGATGTATGAGAACTCCGTTAAAAATATAATAATATATATTTTTAAATGTGATCCTCCAAAAGTGCTATGATTTCTCCAGATAACTTGGCTGTCTCCATTTCGCTATAATTTTCTGGCTGAGGAAACAAATACCAAGCTATGCAAATTTCCAAGTCTTAATATCTTTTCTACACAGGGGGAAAGAACCCTCAAGACAAGCAAAACCTTTATTTCTATAATTGCTACCAAAAGTGTGCAGAATAGCCAAGTGAAAAAAAAGTTATTCTGAAATTACAAATATGAATTTTTATTTTTATTTTTTTGAACACGGGGGTTAAAATCTTGCTGTTACTCCTAATCTGCTGTTCCATATCAGACAATGATGAAATTCAAACTTTAGCTTCCTCTTTCTACAGCTTATCCCAGCATGGGAATTGATTCATCACACTCTGCAATCAACTTTTTGTACTTAACTGAATACAAATTATGATACTGAGGGAGATTTACATGTTTGTGTCATAGAACACAATGCTTGGGAAGAAATTGATTTATCCTCTGAAGGGGATTTAGTCACAGTTCCAAATTCCCATTCAAAGTAAAACAGAAGGATCGTGAGGATGGGTGTTTTATTTTTATTTATTTTTAATGCTTTTCTATTTCTCTATGTTATTTTACATAATTTTTAATTTTTAAAAGAATCATTTTCTATTTGTTTCAAGCTTTTAATTTACTAGAAATAGGAAATTTGCTCTCCCATATTTTGTTGTAGAACTTCTGGGAAATCTCAGAGATGTTATGATTAGCTTTCTGAGCCTTATTGAAAGGTTAGAGCACTGAGTATTCTTTTCTCTAAAATGTGAATTAGTCACTGCAATTTAATAAAAGGTGTTATAAAAAGTGGGGTAAAAAAACTGCCAAGAAACAATCAGTTTGGAATAGCCCAACCAAAAATCCCAGTTCTTCTGAGCTGATTAGCACTTAGGCCTGGTTACGTAAAACCATGACAGAAAGCCAAACCCTTAGTTACACTTTCATTGACACATCACTGTTCAATCATGTCTTTTTTGCTGCTATGCTTCTTTCCTAATTCTATGGGATAGGTAGAAAAGAGAATTACATTCCTATATAGAGAATACATACACTGCATTCCACATGTATTCCATATGTATAATGTTAACAGATATGCAGTAATTTGTTCATACCAAATATGGCATTCGTAATGTTTTCTTGCTCTCTTTGCCACTTATTTAATTCTGTTTGTTATGTCTTTCCAGCTGTTTATACTATGAGACTTTTGGAATAGATATGAAGATAATGCCTGAAGGAACAGATCCCAATTCCTGATGCTAACAAATAAATACATTAGTAATGCACAATGATCATACTAATGCAGAATTATAGGTAAATAATAGAACTACTTATGCAAAATCTCTAATCCCAAATTGCAGCTTGTTAGGAAAAGTCAAGAAATACAGGTCGCACCTAAAACATTCATTTAATTGAACAAAGAGATAGACTACAAAATTCTGAATCATAGCATTTGCACTTAACTGTCTGTTTCAGTTTGCCAAAAGTTAAAATTTTTACCATTGTCACTGGAATTTCAGAACTGCCCAGCACTTCCAAGATCTCATAAAATTTGTTTTACTAACTGTGCCAAGATTTTCCTGTGAGTATCCATTTTTCCATTTTCCATTTGCTATTACAACGTCATATTAATCAATCTGAAATATATCTCACAATTCTACAGATGATACTATAGAATGCCATATTAACTGCAATTAACCCTTGCTGCCACCCCACCAATAAGCCATCAGAACTGGAGTTGCCCCAAACCTGTATTTCTTCAGAATGTATGCCTTCCTGTAAGGTAGATAATTAAAAACATACCAGAATCATACTGGGGGAAAACGTAAGTCGAGAGCTGAATTTTCAGATCAGATCTCCTCCCTCTGCATTCAGTGCTCTCTTAACACTGAGATAGATGTCAGTTGGTAAAAGTACAGCAGCTATAAAACCATACTCGGCTATATAAAGAGCATTACAAAGGGAGACGGGGATAGAAGTCACATTTGTTTGCAGCTGCAATGAGAATTTATTTCTCAGCTCAAAAATGTGTGACAAGAACAACTTAATTGCCTTCAACAATGAGACATGTTAAGTGCTTAACTGCCTAACATAGGTAAGATACTATCAACTAAAAAGTTGATTTCCAAAGCAATGGATGAACGCAAAGAGGGCCATAAGACTTTTCTTCCCCTTACTGAACTTCATGTTATGGTGCCAATACTACCTCACAATAACATCCGAATCTCAGCAAGTATAAATCACAGAAGCAGTGTTGGTCAGTTGAGGTTCTGTAGCAGAGCAGTGCTAAAGTTCAAGTCAGATTGAATTTTCCGGACCGGTGAATACAAAGACGCTAAGTGTTCAGCATTACTATTGTTGCATCACCCTTAAACACCTAAAAACTAAAGGGAGGGGAAAAGCTTTTATAAAAACAACATGTTTTGATCATATCGGTCATAGTAGGAAAAGCATCTTCCTCTACTCACATCCTGTTTATCTGTCTTTAAGTGTGAAGATTGACTTTGTAACAAATGTAATGAATATATTTAATTATTACAAGTTTTAAGAAGCATTAATCACAGTATCTCAGATTGCTTTTGATATTTTATTGAGAAGGAGAAAAAAACACACAACTTCTCAACAAAGTAATGCAAGGAGGTAGGTGTATGCAACATCCTAGATAACTACATAAAACTATCCTACTGCAAATTTGGGTACAGATAGGGTTATAAATTTAAGATAAATATGCAGAGTTTGATGCACTGAAAAAAAGACGTGCTGACAGATTTTTAAAAACTCAGAATCACAGTCAGCAATGGCATTTTTTCTCATTTATTTTTGCATCTCTCTTTATGTACTTTAGTAGGTATTTTTGTTTCACCACCTTTGTTTTCTGCCCCCGATGACTCAGATCTTAACATTTCCAATGACACTAAACCAAATGCAGAACCTTGGATTGTATTTAGGCCTAATTTCCTGAACTATGAGTAGTGCTTGATCTCACGCCATTTCAGTAGCCTATAAATCAAGGAGCTTTATCTTCACATCTTCACTCTACCACTGGCATTCCTCCACAATGTGGGGCAAACTGTTTAACATTTTTGTACTGTTGTTTCCCTATCTACAAAGCTTTTTGAGGCTTAAAGATGAGTCAAGCAACTATTACAGTTGAACTTCAAGTCACAATGGTCATCCTACATTGGCATGTCCTACAAGAAGCAAATGTTCGCAGAACTGAAGAAATAGATAATAATTCTTAAGAGAATCATCCAGCAATAAGGAGGATTTGTATTTCTAAGCAAGGATTTACTATATAAAAAGAACTTGTACAAACAAGGCTCAAACAAGACTGACTACATAGCATGTTTCAGCTATTAATAGTCTCTGTTTCCTTCTATATACCGGTAACAACTCCTGACACTAAGGACAGAGCCAAAACATGTGTATGCTGATGAATACATTGGAGAGTAGCTTTGAACTTCAGAGCTTGCTTCCATAAAGATGTTCTCCACTGCCGCACAAAAAGAAGAAAGAAACCAAAACCAGTCTACGGAGTGTTCAGAAAATGTTCAGGTTAGTACAAATAAAAAGACAGTTGGATGGCTCTACTCTAAACTCACAAACAAGGGACTATATTGTAGCCTAGAAGACACATTTAACCTGGTCTTTGAAACATTTAAGATCAGGAATTAGCCTGTCTTTATGTCATTTTTTTTTTTTTTTTTTTTTTTTTTTTAAAGTATAAAGCAAGAGAATTGCTAAGTAGCTTTTTAAAGAAAATAATGAACAGAAAGAAAGCATGACTGCAAACATGACTGCACACAGAACAGGAAGGTATAAAACAAAAATCCAAAATCTGGTAACAAATAAGTTTCTAAATAAAAACTTTAATACAAGTAAGAGTTGACCTATAATTTACACGTATGTATTTAGACAAGAAAACAAACTGACGATAGCCTGAAGAGTAATTGTTCTTGTAAGGAGGGTAAATCACATGATGAAAGATATAGAGACTGGCTTCTTTTAGTGGTGGACCTTCCCCTTCCTTTTACACTACTAACTACAGTTATTTGAAAATCTTGATGCCGATCCAGTCATCTCTACCTGGACTATGTTTTTTAGCTTTGGGGTATGTCTGAATTTGTTGATTTAGAAGACGTTTTAAGGAAACAAAAGCCAATGAAAGATTGTGCTGCTGAGAGCAGACTTTGCAAAAGAAAGGGAATCAAACTGTTTTTCACTCTGGCAATTAGATCTAGTAGTGACTGGCAAACATCATTATTATTTGATGCCATTTTTCTAGTTGAGCAGATGGCCAGCTCCCTAGATATTCCTTCAGTGACTTCTTGCTAGGACAACAAACAGAAATTATGGTAAATAGTCACCCTGACTGGATGCTTCCAACTTTCCAAACATGAGTGGAAAGAACTACCCCACAAAGGGAAAGGCTTCGTTTCTGATGAAGTTATAAGAGACAGGCCAGAGTCTCAAAATAGGCAGTGCCACTGGAGAGCTTGCCACCTAGAGACACACCAACTGCAGTTCTTGGAACAAGAGAGAGTCCAAGGTAACCCAGCGCTAATGCTTTCACTGTGAAGATAGTCCAAGAGTCTAATGTGTGACTTCACAGGCCAGAGGTCTGCAGGCTACTAGTATCCATTTGTTAGAACAAGCAAAATTATAGATTAACCAGACAGGATAGAAATAGTTCCAACATGCCTAGCGGTTCATCTTCATGCAACAGTATATTCTGCTGTAAAGACCTCTGATCTTTAAACATTTAGAAACCAGACACACAGATGAGTTTAGTTTTCTGTGGATGAATAAATATAAAATGTTCCAACATGCACTACAATAATAATAATAATAATAATAATAATAATAATAATAATAAAGACTACAAACTCATCCAAACTCATCCTTCATCTCTCTCTCTCTCTTCTGGAATAGATGTCTCCAGTCAGTGAAAATCTCAGAAAGCAACTGCAGGTCAGGCCTTGAACAACTTACAGTGGCTTTGGTAAAAGTATGCCTCCCTTAAGCGGAGGAGGAAATGTCTTCTTTGATTCTAAATGTTAATTCTCATTTAAAGCTCCCCCACATCTCTCACCTATCAGTGAATGTATTTCACACAGGTAAACATAGCAAAGAATCACAGCCTTTTACTGGAAGTCACATTTCATAAAACAAGATCAAAAATGTTATCAGCAAACATGGTGAAGATGTGCCATTTGAAAATACTCATTTGAACTCATTTGACCAAGGCTATTGTTTGGAGTTAAAAAAAAAAAAAAAATCACACCTGTGTGCAGACAGATAGAGTCTCTTTATCTGGTAAGAACAAGGTGCGGAGACTTGTGCGATAGATAATTAATCTCTATTGCTATCTATAGTTTCATTGTTAACACTGTCTTGGTTGACGTGTGAAAATATGTTCACACCTTTGAAAATGAGCGATTAACTAATCAAATGACAATATGAATCTTAGAAACACAGAAATAACTGCAATCTACCACTACTTGTGACTATATTTTTATTTTTAATTTTATAAGAAGTGCTGAAAACCAAAATTCTCCATTATCTCTAGCATCCTTCAAGACTATGGGGAAATTAAAAGGTTTTCCCCCCTGTAATCATCAGTGCAGAAAATTGCGACCACCATCACGAGTCTATTTTCACAAGAGTACACAGTATTTTACCCTGAGGGAATTAATTGCTTGGAAAAATCTTCTTATATAGGCAAGTTCCAGAAGACTGTAACAGAGAAAAGATGTAAGCAGCACTGACTAACCAGGGGCAGATACCATTACGCAGTAGCCACTGTCCCATTATGAGTCTCTTAAGCAGAGATTGTGTCTATTAAGAAATGTAAGACTATTGGTCTTATATCAGTGCCCCAGGAAATGTCCCAGTTAAGCATGTTTTCTGGATAAGTATGTCAATTAAATGAAGCATATGGTAATAACGTGTACAGAAGAGCTACATAGCAAAAGCCCCACATTTCATCATAATTTCACAGGGCTGCAGAATGTGTGCAAGATTCATATTTTAAAAGATCTGACTAAACACAAATTATATTATCCAAATGTCATTTCAAAACTCTCTCCAGCAATAAGATGCGAGATAGATCTCATGCTTATGAGAATCCCACCTTCTGTATTTTCATTTTTTTCTTTTTATTTATTTATTTATTTATTTATTTTTAATGAAACTATCCCATTATATCCTGAGATGCTCCCACAGGACGGAGCTCAAGTAACTGTCATTTCCACATGAAGGAAGGCAGTAAATCTATCCTTTCTCTCTATATAGAAGTCTATAGAACGGTGATTTTATCTACATCTATTCTACTCTGCATATAAAAGCATGCAAAATATGTACTTGCAAAGTATTTAGCTTTTTTATCGATCTACTAAAATTCTTGACATGGCTCTTACCTCATCTCTAACATTGTAATCTTTTCCTTCTGGCTGTGAAAATTGTTCTATTTATATTCATTCAAATAGTTATAAAAAAATCACTTCTGTGTCTTTGAGTCAGTCACTGTAGCATCTCTTACTATCACCATAATGAATCCTGAGTCACACACAAGCTACATATCTTAATTTAAAGCCCCTTCTGGACAGTTTCTGTCTTGCTGCCTTATTTATGTTATTTTTGCTCCACATCATGTCAGTCTCATTTACTTATTTGTCACGATTTCTAATAACTCGTCTAACACTTTCTCTGATACTTTCTCATTTCCAATACTTTATAGTAGCCCCAAAGAGCATAAGACTATTATCAGACACCCATCTCCACATTCCCTGACTCAAAACTATTTCAGCCCATCAAATCTCCGGAACAAAGTTGTTCTGTATTTTTTTTTCCCTTTCTATTTGTTTTTCTCTCCCGAAGACCTCTATTTGGATTCTTCATTCTTTCCCATCACAAGTGAAAATCAGACTTGCAAAAAAAAAAAAAAAAGTTTTTGCTTTCCAGGCCCAATGCCGTTAAGAAGCAGTAGGGCAGGGCAGGTTCCCTGAGTTACAAAGTTGTTGGATAGTTCTCTTTGTATTTATTGTCTTTATCAAAGAACAGAAATATTACTTCAAAGCAAAGTTTTATCTAGCCTAGTATCCTGTCTCTGAAAACAATCAAATGAATACAATACGCAGAGCTGACATTTAGTTTCAAAGTTCTTCAGTTTAAAGAAATCTTCACAGTTCTTAGTCCGCAGGGCATATATAAATACTAGTAGCCAAGAGACTAAGAGCAGCAAATATGACTAACTTCAATTATTTCTTTTTTATTTATTTCAACTTACTGTTTTAAGTGTACACTCTCCTTTTTGGTTTTCATGCTGAAAGCTCCTTTTTGCATTATATGTTTTCTTGTATTCTCTCATTGCAAATACATAACTTCACAGATTGGCTGATATCTGTTTTTTCAACTCTCTGACATTCATTGCAGAAGTGGCATAGACCAAAAAACCTTAATAAAATAAATAAAAAATAAATGGGTATGTTGCATTTTCACAGCCCTGTTCACTTAAGTATCAAATCAGTGTGTAAACTTCAATTAAAAGTGGTATAGCTTAATATTGCAGAAAACAATTATAATATCTATATTCTACTCTAAGAAATGAGATCAAACTTGTGGTTTAAAAACAGACCAAAAGCAATCGTGTGGAGGATTTTGCCTACATCACGCTCTACTAATTTCTGTGACTGTATCAGCACGAAGAACGTGGCTCTTAGTGTGGCCTCCAGTTGAAACAATCCACATTCAAAGGAAAACACTGAATTATCATATGGGGAAAATCATGTAAATCTAGGAAAAACAAACAAACAAACAAACAAAACAAAACACCCCATAAAACTGTGAACTTGAAAGTCAGACCTTTATTTTAGTGAAAATTAGCATTAAGAAGAAATAAAATGCCATTGTGATCAATTTTCTTCCTAGTGATTTTTTTCTCAATTGCTTGTGTTTTATCTTCCGGAGGCACACAAGGCATATAATGGTGCTTGGGGGAGACTCCTGGACTTCTAACTTATCTGAAAATGCGATGTTAATGTTAATTAATGTTAAATTTTTGGTTTGGTTTGATTTTTTTTTTCTCCATCTTCCATAAGAAGCTACTGCTTAAACGGACTGTTTTTCCATACCACTTGTCTGCCAAAAGCATAAAAGAGGTTGGGAGGAAAAGAAAGGAGGCTCTTTGAAACTTTGGATTGTATTTGTTAAAACAAGTCTTGACTTTCATCTCTTACTATATATCCCTTTTTTAAATTTCTCTTAGTTTCTGGGGAGTCGTGTTTTCAGCCTGATGAATGTATGGTACTTTCTTACAGCTTTTCATTCCATGTTTCATTTCTCACAGTGACCAACCGTACAACCAAAGAAAGATCAGTCAGTTCAACATACCGGAGACTCATAAATAAAGATACCAAAATCACTCCTCCACCCTTAAAGCGTACTTCAGATATGTCTCCATACACAGGCAGACCAAAAGGACACACAGATGAATTAGTTGAACAGAACCAGACTTCTGGTGGCACTGTGCAAAGAACAAAGTGCATTCGTTCATCACACCTCCTAATCTGCTTGATTTTTCATTAGAAGCCATGCTGTTCTTCAAATTTTCCCTTAAAACCTGAGGCTTTTTAGAAACAACCAGGTAACTAGGAGCCCATACGCATTCCTCGACCTTGTATCAAAAGCATCTTCTGACCTTCTGATCGCTGGCATTTACTATGCAGTGTTTTATGTGACAAGGTCCTTGTCTTGTGTCTTGCTTAACACTCCTGAAAAAAATGGCACATCTGTGACACGACGTAGAATTCAAAACCCTTTATGCTGAACTGTGCAAACTGAGATAAAAAGGAAACAAAACATAAGCCCTAAATAATTACGGTGTAGAGGGGCTCAGCTCCCCCCCTC
The DNA here is from genome assembly GCF_011077185.1 of Oxyura jamaicensis. Taxonomy (NCBI): domain Eukaryota; kingdom Metazoa; phylum Chordata; class Aves; order Anseriformes; family Anatidae; genus Oxyura; species Oxyura jamaicensis. Next base: position 41,805,813 of record NC_048894.1, read on the forward strand.
TAGGCTGGTCAGCTTGCGGAAGGCAACGTAAGAGTATTCTGCCGAAATTTCTAGTAGAACACCAAATTTCCCCATTTTTTCCTATCTTGACTGGCAGCCCCAGGAGCTTGGTCCTACGGACACATGGGGCCGGGAAGCACTTTTTATGAAGCGAACGGGCTGAAGAGCAACCACCCCTCCGCACACTGCGCATGCGCCTGCGCTCCCTCAGCCCTGCCCTCCCTCCCTTCGGCGGCCATCTCGCAGCTCCCCCTACACACACCGCGCATGCGCCCGGGCTCCCTCAGCCCTACCCTCGCGCGCCCCCGCTCGCTCCCACCGCCTTGCGCGCTCCCGCCGCCGCTGCCCTCCGTCCGGCCCCAGTGGGGGGTAAGAGCGGGGCCGGGTCGCTCCGCGCCTGCGCAGCGGCGGGGTCTCGCTACGCAAAGTGCGCAGCTGCCGGCGTAACGCGGGGCGCAGATGGAGCCTCCCCCCGGCGCTGCAGGTAGGGGCGGCCGCCGCAGGCGTTGGCAGGCGGGCGGGCCGCGGCGGAGCCTCCCCCGAAAACCTCCCTTTTTCCCCGAAAACCTCCCTCTCTTTCCCAGAACACCTCCCTCTTTCCCCTCCTGGGCTTCATCTCAGCTACCCGAGCGTCCTGAGGGAAGTCCCCGCAGGCTGCATCTGGGGAAGGGCGCAGCGCGGCGGCCCCTCGGGCTCCCCTCAATCTCGGTCCCCTTCAGCTTCCAGGCCGCGGCCCCGTCCCTCAGGCGGCCTGAGCGGGGCACGCCGGTGTCCGAGGGCCTGTCCTGCAGTGTGAGACTCCGCCGTGAGGAGGTCACGACGCCTAGCTGGCCCTCCCCAGAGCTGCTGGAGTCGGGGCTGCTTCTTGGTTAGCCACATCTCATCCTCGGGAGCCTCGAGGATGCTGACCAGGTTCTCCGTTTCAGATGGAAATGGCTTGGCCTGGTTTTCTCGGCCCTACAAATAGGGCACTGGCATGGTGGTCAAGCTCTGGTGTTGGTAGTATCATCTAAGCATTCACGTGTTGCACAACTAAGAAAATGTTATACAACTTACATCTGTATTTCAGCTGGCGGTTGTTCATCCGCAGCATAATTCTGCTCCCTGTTGTCCTTTGGAAGAGGTTTGTAGTAATTACAGTAGCTTAAATTAAGCTGTTGTGCATCCTTTGTGTACCAAAAAGGATGGCTCCAAATGTTGATATATAGCACTGCTTTACTTCCCTATTTATACCTGTAATGCCATTATATGTGCCTCCCAGCCCACGCTGTAGTTGTGTTTTAGCAGTGGTACTACTGCTGAGGGTGTACCTTGGGTATATGCTCAGTGACACTAATACTGAGATTGATCTGCTAAGCAGTGGCATTGCTTACTGACACCTCTCTAAATCTGCTACCTTGCTATCCGGTATCTCTTACGTACCTCCCCCCAGCCCAGCCATCGGTCCCTGGCTGTTACGGCTCGGCTGAAAACCTCAGAACGTGAACTGAAAGCGGAGAGGTCTAAGTGAGGTTGTAGAGAAAGTGGAGCAATAGCTGCAAGAGGTGTGAGCTGCCCTGTTGATATCAGTAAGGTGTTAACTCAGATACCCTGGTGCGGTGGTTTTTAATGTCATCGTTAACTGCTTCTTGGCTCACATATGAGAAAAATAGGAAGAATCACAGTTTAGTAAATTGTTACCACGACTGATGCTCCATTTTAAGGTCATAAAAGACACAGTTATTCTCATGGCTTTTCCAGGCAGTAGGGAGTGCATACCAGGGAGTCATCTGAAGCTCAGAATATAGAAGCTGTAAATTATGTCGTGATTTATATGGAAGGAGTTCTTGGACAGCAGCAGTTTGGGAAGGAACTGTAGCTGTGTTATTAGGTGATTACATCCCGTAAATGAATAGGTAGATGAGTCCGAGAAAATTGTGTTACTTGATGTTGTTTTACCCTGCGTATGAATGAATGTGCTGCTGCCTAGCGTTGAAGGTTTTTTTTTTTTTTTTGTACGCGGCACTGCTGTCATTGTAAGACGCTACTTTCAGTAGTAGAAATCATGGGGTATTAGCCGCTTTTCTTTTTAACTTGCATTTGGTTTTAGCCGTCATTTTCAAATAGTGATGTCTGGATCCCTATTTGAGGACTCATGAGTGCTTAAAGAGAAAAGTAAGGTTATTGACAGTAGCTTAGGTAATAAATACAAGGTTTGACGTCTATCCTGGTTAGTCTTAGGGGCCTTAAAAACAGGGGTCAAAGGGTGATTTCATGATCATTTTCGTAAGCTACTTGAAGTGTGTGTTTCTGACTCACGGTCGTGCGGAAATCTAGGTAGTTAAATACAGTGGCAGTCTATCAGTGGAAGGACTGAATTGGGCTTCCAGAAGGGTTGGGTCTCATTTTGAAATGAAATGGGCAGTAAGACAGAGCTACAAGCATGTACTGGAAGGACTGAAATCATGGCTTTGAATGATAGGAAGAGATAATGGGAGATACAGCAGTGTAAAGTCAGTCAGTAAAGGGGAAAAAAGTATACGTATAAAGAACAGTCTCACCTTTTAATTAAATGTCCTTAAATAACACTGGTGATTAAGAACATAAGTTACCCCCATCATGAAGAGAGTTAAATTGTATTGACCTTTTTGATGTTCATAGTGTCTTTGGCCTCTGTTGGGAACATGAAGGAAAAGGATAAATGTGATTTCCTAAAGTTGTTTGACAGCACGTTTTAAACAACTGTTCAGGGAAAAAAACGAAGAAATGGATGATGTGTTGGGGCACTCCGGTGAGTGTTAGAATGCTGAATAATTTGAAAGGGTTCTTTAGAGTTGAAAATCCAGAATAACATCAGCAATCATTTTGTTACTGTAACCAAAAGGCTTTCGGTTTCTATTCATGTCAAAACACCTCATACTCTACAACTTCTAAAAAACTGAATAATCACTGTTGTGTTTTGATCTGTTGTGTTAGTTCTTAAGGTCTTCATTCATTTGTTTTATACATGCTGATTGCTCATTAAATCCATAGGTGCAGAAATCAAAGATGAGTAAGAGAGCCATTGCTTTGTCTTCTCTCTTAATCCTCACTTCCATTAAAGAAATATTAAGAAGAATGATATTCGGTCCTGTTACTAAAAAAGCCTTGTTCTTAATTTGTCTGTGGTGTTCATTACCTGACTTGAAAGATGTGAACTGCATCTGAAGATGCAGAAGACCCAGAGAAGCTGTTCAACTGTGTCTTGAAAAAAGTGGTTGAAGAACTTTAAATATTCCTTAAGGAGTTTAGGCAGATTTTTTTTTAATAAAAAACTTTTTTTTTTTTTTAGTTTTCAGAATTGCATGAAATAAAAGAGGAGCATGTAGTACTCTAACACTAATTAGTGGCTATTGAGCGTGGTGGGAAGAAATCTTATGGTGGTTACCATCTCTACTACTAATGTTTGGGGTTTTTCACTGGTTTGTAGTTACTCCCGCATATGTCCTTCATCCAAGTGCAGGTTACTTTGCTCTTTGTTAGTGATTTCTTTTTTTTTGATGTGAATTTTTGTGAAATTCTTGAGGTCCCTGTTTAACTCTATGTGGTCTGTTTACTTCACTGTCTGTTCTTCGGATTTTTGTGGACCTTACTCTATTTCTTTCTTCAGGTGGAAGCAAGCAGTAAATTCTTAGACAACATCTACTGTTAGCTAGAAAGGGCATAAGCAGTAGGGGTTTATACACTCGTGACCACTTTAGACAAAAGGTGCTCAAATGTTTGGGCTTCCCTTGAAAGGGGTGGAACCCTGTACATAGGAATCCCGTTGTATCCGAGATGGTGGTAACTTTTGCTGTCCCAGAAAATACAAAATGTGTGTGTTGTTGCTGAAATATTTCTGCATGGTGTCTTTGTTTAAGTGACAAGAAGCTATGTTCAGAAGGATTTTACATCAGTTTACCAAGTGAATCATTCAGAAGTTTTACAGTAGTAGAACTAAAGCTCTTGTGGCTGTTTTAATCCTCAGCTGATCCACAGCCCTAGTTGTCACTCATTTTGTGTTTTGTGTAGTTTGCTAGAATCTTCATCTACAGCTGTCAGAAGGGATTTGGGGTGGGGTTTGCTTGTAGGGTGCTCCCACCCTAACCTTTCCTAACTGGCAGGTCTGTCATACCTGTACAACAGTTCGGGGTAGTGTTAGTGAACCAGCACAGCAAATATTAAGCCCTGATCTGTAGTTAATTCTTCGTGTCTTTTAACTGGCTCTGCTATGTGATCAGGCATGTGAAAAAACAAACCTCCCTGTGTCAAACAAACAACTGTACAGGAAGCTTCAGGCTTGGCTTTACTTCTTAGTCAGTAGATGTATGAGCATTTGGAAGCCACGTGTAATTAACAAATAAGTGCGCTGTCAGGTTTGCTTTTCCTTTTCTTTCTAGATATTACAGACTAGCCGTAATATAGCCATTGTTCGTTTTTAGCAAACAGCCTTGTCAGTATTCTCGTAATCCAGTACTGCCATATTGCAAGAACACATGAGCCCCAAAGCAAAATGTAAGATAACAAATTCAGCCAGTGAAAAAGGTGAAAATTGACTTTGAGGTGATGATAGAATAGTGAGAAGTTAAAGCTTTGGAAATTTTCCCTTGTGTTGTCATCCCTGTACTCCATCTTCATTTAAAATGATGTGAATATTAGATAGAAAAAATCTCTAGATCTGTAACTTTTTAAATGCAAAAAAAATTATTCGTATACAGTTGGAAAAAAAAAAAAAAAAGGTTGTTGTAGAGAAGCTACGCTGATCAGCCTCTTCTGCGTTTCAGTGAGGGTTTCAGGATATCACTTATGTTACCTCACTTGGATTACAACACTTCTATCACTTTGTGTTGCCCTTTGATACTCTAAAACCTTAGCAGAAAGCAGAGTACTTCAGACTCTAGTTCCTATGCAAATACCTATGTGCAAATGAAGCTACCAAGCTCAGTGGCATTTCACGTATGCATAAAGATACTCAGTCCTGGTCCATCATGGCTTGGTTCACACTGGATGTTTTTGACTGATAAAATTCACGGCTTTTAGCGGGATCCTGAATGTTTTTGTGGGACCAAAGTTAACAAAGAGGTATGCTGAAACTATTTGTCACTTTGGCCCCGTGAGCTTCCTGGCACTAAGGGCACAGGAGACCCCCCCATGGGTATAGGATTGGGTACTTAAAGTATTAATTTCATCTTCAAGGAGTATTTAGATACATATTTAAAAAACAGACAAAAAAAAAACAACAAACCTACACTTGGAGGAAGAAATCATAAATTTTAGAAATACCAATTTTTTTCTGCCCATGACTTTAGTAGGTCTATCTCTAAATTCACTTGCTGTGATGATGTGCGACTTCGTGTTTCAGAGCAGAGGTTTCAGGTAGTTGATAACAGATTCAATGATACAGACTTTTTGATAGCTATTTTTATGATGCACATACACCCAGATGAATTAGCATGGATTAATGAAAGATCTGTGGCTGTTATTTGATACAAAGTGGATAACCTAGGCAAAATAAAGGAGATGAAAATTTTGAATGCATCCTTTGCCTGGAGGAGTAGTAAGCCATAATTATCTTTGCCCATTCAAAGCACAACTGTTACAAGGGCACTAAAATAAATCTGAAATGGGTTTTGGAAAGATTGAACCTCTGGAGTCTGTAGAGCCAATAGTCTGATGAAAGGAATGTTTGCCTCTAAGCATACAATTAATGCTGCACTGCTACTTCCTTTATTAATAAAAGTATACTTTCCCAAGCCATTTTATAATTAGCTCATAGGAAAGGTTTTAGAACAAAATGTTGAGCTCTGTATTTACAACACAAATAATTTTGTTGAGTGATTAAAAAAAAAAAAGACTAAATTCCCAAGCTTAATGCACTTCAGTATCTCAGCCATAAACCTGTTACTCATTGTCTCACCCATCATATGAACTATGTTTCTTACTGAAACCTCTAAAATATTTGAAGTACTACTTGGAGATTTTTTTTTTTTATAGTGTGCATAGGTGATCTGAAGCAAGGAGATCCAAATTACAAGCTGTGTAACTAAATGCATCTTTTAAAAGCTCTTACTGGAGTTGCTTAACTGACTTCCTCTGGCTTGCTGAAGGTGTAAGTCTTCTTCAGATATCTGGACAAGTTTTCAACTTTTTCTCCGTTTTTCTGAGTAATCTGTGTCCCTGCTACATCAAGTTATGAGAGATGGAAGCAGAGCTGTGAACTCCCAGCAGGTGCAGTGACAAAGGGGTGAACAGGGTCAGTCCAGCAGTGCTGAGGGAGGGAGGGGAGATGATAAAACTTCTTGTGGGATGCTGTTCAGTGAAAGCTTTCTTCTTTGTGTCCCCTTTTTCTAATAGTCTTCTATGACAAGCTACCTATAGTCTTCTACAGGACCAGCTGCTACAGTTTCTTTTATTTTTAGTAAAGCAGCTTTGTGTTTCAACCTCCTCTTGTCCTCTTTACAGGCTTGCTGTCTACTGCACAGGACTACAGTGTTGTCCTCAAGGCCTTCCTGGGACCTGCAGCTAGAGACTAGAAAGCAGTGAGAGTGTTCCAGTCATCTTTTGTTTTCCCAGCTTCCCACAGAAGGAACTGGATGTGTATTCTCTGCTGTTCTAGTGGTTGTGATGCTCTGGTTCCTACTGATGCATGTATTTCCAGATTTTTTTTCCCCTATTTTTACAAAAATATTGAAAACTGTTGAGACAGATGGCTGTGGTCCTTGACCTTCCATGGCAATAGATAATTTTAGCACATAAGGGATTTAATCAACTGCAGAAAGCTATTACAGTTGTATTCTTGTGCCCTAGATCGATTATTAGCTAGATTGAGATTAGCTAAAACCCACAGATTTTGTGTGAAAAGAAAAAGGAAAAAAACCGTGTTCTTAATGTTTTACTGAATATGGTATCTTCCAGTTTTGTAATCTCTCTTGCCTACCTTTAATCCTTTACATTATGCTGAGATGAAATGGAGAATGATTTTTCCTTCAGAGAGATGCTAACTTTTTTATAGTTTCTACCCTTCTATCTTTATTTTGGCATCTGCAAGCATATACTTTTTACCTGTTCTTTATCTTCTCTTATATTCTTTGTCCCCGTGAGAAGCTGTGCTGATGTCTTCCTGCCTTCAGGGCATTCAGTAGTTTTACTACACCAATTCCGTAGCTGTAGCCTCACCCTCATTTTCAAGGGGCCCGGTGGCTTAGGTGCTTTAACACCTGCAAGCCTGTGTTTGGTTTTGATTCTGGCTTAATTTCCATGTATATTTGTACGTTTGTACAAAATGCTTGTTTTTATTGTTAATCGTAGCCCAATTTTTTGTAACCTTGACTCACTTAGCTAAGTTGATCCATATCTCCCATGCAACTTTTGATGGTACTAGCAAATTTCAGCAGAATGTAAGATAACGGCAGAATCTTAAACGATGAAGTTGTATAACAAGCATGGCCAAGTTTTGGGTGGCTGGGGCGGGGTGGGAGGGAGGGGAGGAAAAGCAGCTGCTAACATCTCTGGCCTGCTGGCAGCTGGGAGGTAGCATGTTCTTCTCTCACTTTGCAGCCAAACTAGAATCATCTTGGGCAGCCTTCACGGGAAACCAGGTGAAGTGCATGGAGGTTGCAGATGGGAACCAAGGATATCGACTTTCAAATGAGAAGGGCAGACTAGGAAAACATTTCTTGCTTGTCTGGGAATGATTTTATCGATATTTTGAAGGGAAAATAAAGCAGTAGGTAAAAAAAAAAACGTAGTAGGTGTGCTGTAATGCAGATTCTGTTGGGACTAGTCTGTAGTAAATCTGGTATTTGCTATTCTGCATCTTAGTGCAGAATAGTGAGCTATCAAAAGAAGTACTTATTATTCTAGAAATAGTAATATAGTTGAAAAAAGGCAAAAGGAATTGATGGTTTCACATCATGGTTGTCTCATGTTTTTTGATGAAGTCTTGCTTCTAAGGTGTTGTTTCTTTTAAAGTTCTTGCCATATAATGTTACTGCAGAGCTGATTTGGTTAGTGATGATTTTTTTGCAAGTGCTTATACGTTGCTATCAGAAATGTGGTTATTCCACATGTAAACATTTTTCTAGCTGGTATCTGGTATTGTTAATATTTGTGCCCTATTTTTCTTTAACATTTTGTATAAATGCTAGGGATACCAACTTCAATAAAGTATTTTAAGATCCTTCAATGAAAATCACTGTGTGTAATACAATAGATAGCTTAGAATCAAGGAAGAATATTAAAATGCTTTGGACATCACAGTTGAAATTAATGACTAGATACAGTAGTGCCCAAGCTGAACATCTGCATTAGACCTGTTTGGTGAGATAGTTGTACTCAGGTACATGAAGCTACTGCTAGGCCTTATAAGGTGACTTGAATTGCTCGTACTTCTCAGGGTTTAAAAACCAATCAGCTAACAAACTTTTTTTTTAAAAAGCAAACTATAAATGAGATCATAAGTGGTCTTTATTCTTGTTTCCTTTATAATGTTCTGAATTACCATTTAACCGCTGTTGTAGTGGTCTTCTGGTTCTTACTGGACACTGCCCTGCATCCTGATGTGCCCTCTCCATCCTGCCTTTTCAGCCCCTCCAGGTTGGATGACATGGGACTAAAAAGCAGGAGTTTGTGTGGAGTGCAGCAGTGTCATGGTTCTGGTTAAGCTGGTGTTAACACCAGCGCAGCTACTGATGTCATGATGTCTTACATCCCTTTCCTTTTGAATAATCAAAAGAAAATTGGGTTCTTCAGCTAAAACTCAGAAATCCCCTTTGACTCTTTGAGGTTGACAGGAGGCTCTCTCCCTCTCTGGAGGGTGCCCTTGTCCTGTTCCCTTTTTGGCCCTGAGCTGTGTTCCTTTCTGCTCCCCGCTGTCAGCAGCGGGTGGCTGATCCTTGCTTCGGAGCCCTGTGCTGCCTCAGCTGCTGTCGGAGCCGTGGCTGCTGCTGCTGACTTCTGCCAGGCAAGGAAACCCAGGCGCCCTTCTCAGGCCCTGGCTGCTTCTCTGTGATCTGCTGCATTTCCGTATGTGCTGGGGTACATACTGATGGATAAAAGTTAGGTGAAGTAATTAGTAGAACTCTGGTAACTGGATCTAGTCACTCCAAAGTATAAACCAGCGGGGAAATGCTTTGTTGCTTTTATTTGAGGAGTTAGTTTTCCAGGTTGAACTGGCTGCTTGCTCACTGTGTGGTTACATGTGTACTAGTGCTGATGTGATGGGGTGGGGTGAGGACAGTTGGGGACAGTCAAATGCCATTTTAGAGGCAGCTGGCATCCCACTTGCTCAGGAAAAGCAGAAAAGCGTAGGCTATAATTTGAGCCAGGGATGCTCATGACAGCTGCAGCGTTCTCTCTGCTTGTTCCTGCTCTCACACAGTTCTCCTTAATGGACAGTTTATGAATTTATATAGTGAACTGGACTGGAGAACTTATCTAGCTAAAAAGTTGCCTGACAACAAATTTACTTACCTTGAAACCAAATTAACGTCCCCTTTAAGTCCACAGGGGCTGCAAAAGACACCTCTGCCAAAGGGAAGAGCATTGCAGGCATTGGGAGAGGGCAGTAGTGCCAGCTTGCTTTGACTGAAGTTGTTCAAAGTAGAGCTGAGGCAGGTAGGTTGGTGGTGCTGTTTTCTGCCATGTCATTTGGCCCAGATGACCTGTCCTGTTTCATACAAAATGTGCTTTAAAGGTTTATGACAGCTTTGTGCTGTCTAGAACCTAACGAGTGCTCGGTGCAGTAGTTGTACTGATATTTTGAAAAATAATGAAGGGTATTTAATTGCAATTTTATTCTCAGACATGGAAATCAGCATAAAAGCAAATTGATTTGCTGTGTAAAACACTTCATTTTCATTCTTTCCATAGAATCATGGAATGGTTTGGGTCGGAAGGGACCTTAAAGATGACCTCATTCCAACCCCTTGCCTTGGGCAGGGACACTTCCCACCAGACCAGGTTGCCCAAAGCCCCATCCAGCCTGGCCTTGAACACCTCCAGGGATGGGGCATCCACAGCTTCTCTGGGCAGCCTGTTCCTGTGCCTCACCACCCTCTGAGTGATTAATTTCTTCCTGAAGTTCAAGCTAAACCTACCCTCTTTTAGTTTAAAGCCACAACCACTTGTCCTATCACTACACTCCCTGACAAAGAGTCCTGCCCCAGCTTTCCTATAGCCCCCTTTAGGTACTGGAAGGCTGCTGTAAGGTGTTCCTGGAGCCTTCTCTTCTCCAGGCTGAACAACACCAACTCCCTCAGCCTGTGTTCACAGGAGAGGTACTTCAGCCCTTTGAACATCCTTGTGGTCTCCTCTGGGTTCATTCTAATACTTCCATGTCCTTCTTGTGCTGGAGACCCCAGAGCTGAACACAGCACTCCAGGTGGGGTCTCACGAGAGCAGAGCAGAGGGGGAGAATCACCTCCCTCGCGCTGCTAGCCGCACTTATTTTGATGCAGCCCAGGATGCAGATGGCTTTCTGGGCTGCAAGTGTGTGTTGCCAGCTCATGTTGAGCTTCTTATCCACCAACACACCCAGGTCCTTCTCCTCAGGGCTGCTCTCAATCCATTCTGTGCCCAGTCTGTATTTGTGCTTTTGCTGTAGAAATTCCAAGTAATAAATCTTTAAGAAGATAAGGTATTTGTTCTGATTCTGTGTATTGGCCATCATAATGCTCTGTTTTGTTACCATATTCCTCTGTTAATACTGCAGATTCAATAATGTGTAGTCTCATAGCATTAATAAACTTTAAAGTTGACGGGTTAGAAATGACCAGAGATATGTAAATCTGTGTTGCCTTTTGATCTAGAAGTAACTGCAGATACTCTGAAAAACAGTGTTTGAAAAGGGGTAGGTAACTGAAATTCTGCACATTTCCTTAATTCTGCATATCACACTTTTTCTTTCATTTAATCTAAATTTTTAACAAGCTATTTTAAAATGAGATGATTGTCAGTCAAAGTAACAGCGTATCTGACAGTTTTTTTTAATGTGAGCGTCACAGCTGATTCTGTGTTGAAGAGTAATATCAACAGCAAAGTGTAAATAAATAGTGTGTTTGGGGAGGAAATTGAGGCATTTAGTATAATGATGCTGCACTACACCATTTTCCATACAAATATCCTTTAAAGGGCTTTTAAATCAGAACCTAGGAAGTAAAAAGCTGTGCTTGATAAATTCTCACCCCTTTGTTCTGAAAAGAGTGCATTGAGGGGAAAAAAAAAGGCAGTGCATTTCCAGACAGTCTGTAATTTAAGTATAGCCAGAATCACTAGTTGTACTCACTATACTGAATTCTGTTTTGAGGCAGCTGAATGCAAACTGCAACCCTCCTTTTAAATGTAGAGTTCAGGCTTCAGTGTTTGCTCTTCTTAAGTTGGTTTTCTCAGTGAAAAAACTTGCAGACCCTGCATGTAATCAATTGGTTGTTTTTTTTCCAAAGAACCGCGGTCTTTAATCTACTACATTACTAATGTAGTAATAAAACTTTCATGTACTTCTCTAATATGGGATGTACTTCTCTGCTTTATTATGGAAGTAAAAAAAGCTGTAGTTTGTAAAGATAATGCAGAGAGAAAAATATTAGTATCCAGAATTAAACATAATTCTCAATCTTTGTGCAGTCTTTATGCAGATCTTTTACTTAGTAAGATAGAAAGTTGAATGTGCTGCCAGATTTTTTTCTATTATTTTTAGTTCATTTGGCACATTAGACAGAACAGAAACTTACAGGATAATGCTTGTACCTGTATCTAAGCAATTTTTAATCTTGGGACTTTCCTGCTTTACAGTGTGTGCTCCTTCTGCAGTTTTTCTGGTGCTAGTTAGTTACAGACGGAGTATACTAGTATCTGATCTGTAAACAGTGCTATGTTATTTCTGTGGATTCTTTATTTTGTATAGAAAAATAATTTTTTCCTCTTTGTTTCTGACTCTTGCAGAGAATTCTAAGCTGAGACATGTAGAAAAAGATGTCTTGATTCCAGTAATAATGAGAGACCGAGCCAAGGAGCTTTGTTCAGATAAAGTGCAAGGTAAGAGTCAAATATTCATTGGGAGACCAGATGTACTCACTTTTGTGCCCTGAATATAATCATTTTTTTTTGACAAGTAGTCAGAGAATTAATATGTATGATCTACATCATATCTGTTAGCTGCAAAACCAGTAATACAGTGCATGAATCTGCCAGGTTGGCTTGCACTGCTAGGTTATGTGGACTGCTTTCCAAAATGACTTGGTTTTGATTGTTTTCTGATTGATAGAAAGCTTTCCACATTTTGATCTAGACTATGTGGTGACAGCAACACAGGAGTTGTTTGTACTGTATATAATACCTATATAAATGGTGTTGTTTCACATGAGCGTTCACGTAGGGTCTTCTTGATTATAACAGATTTATTTACTATAATGCAGCCTTTCCCTGCTCCAGCGCTTTGGTGATACTTGTGCATGGAGACGTGTTATTAGACATTGGAACAGGCTGGTGCAGTCTGCTTTTGCATGTTTTCATTTTCTTTTGGAGAGTACTGGACAATAACTCTGTAAAGTTGGATATCAACACTTCTTCAGCACTTAACTGTTCACATATTCCTGGAAGAAACTTCTAACTTTCTGGAGTTAGAGCTACTCACACACATGGGCTAGCTGAGAGCATTGATGTAAGATGGGGAAAAAAAAAGTAAAGCACAGAACTACTCCATACAAGTGGCATGCTTTCAGTGGGATGCTTGCCTCTTGTCATCTGTATTCTAAAGCTGAAGGGGCCATTGGAGAGAGATTCAAAGAACGTCTACTGCAGGAGGAGCCCTAGGAAGTTAGGGAAATGTCCTTGAACTCTTGTGAACAAGTTACAGGGAACTCAATCTGACAGAGAGGTGTTACCTAGGTTATAAAACAAAATCTTAGGTAATTGCTTCAGAAAACAAGCATATAAGGCATCCACAGCCAACAGCACACAAAACAGGAAGAAAACTGAGTTACTAGAGAACCATTGCTGCAAAAGGACAGTTGTGATGAGAAATAGTCTTTCAAGCTATCAGGGATCACAGAAGAAACTGTGAGACTGTTCCTTGAGTAATAGATGTTTCAGAGACAGATATAGTTAAAATGGACCGGCATCATTTTAAGAAGATTGTTTTAGGGGGTCCACAAAAGATGTGATGGAGTAGTGTCATAATGATTTTCAGATAGGTAGGAAAAGAGTTGGGAATACCTGTCAGAGGGAGGTGTGATCAGATGACAGGTACCTTCCAATGCTGCAGAAGGCCTTCATACAATTCTCATATTGTAGTTGAATAGTTTATATTTTGAATGCTGTTCATGTTGGGGGAAAAATGAAGAAAAGCAATTAGAAGAATGTGGATCTTTGAAAGAGGATTTCCGTTAAAAATAATTTGTGTACTATTTGTATTATTTTCTTTTGGGGTAGACCACAGTGGTGTTTGTATGGTGCTGTTTTTTTTTTTTTTTGGGGGGGGGGGGGGGCGGTGGGGACCGCGCTTTTTTTTTTTTTTTTTTTTTTTCCCCATGTATTTTCTTTGTGTGAAATTAGGGTGTTGGTTTCAGCTTCTAAGTCTTGTGACACCCACCCATATTGGAGATTCTTGAGCTGAGGGCTGTGGACTATTACCTTTGCAGCTTCTCCATGTTTTTGCCTCTATAAATTTTAAAGCAAATTCCTGTCGTAATTATCTTCTTCGTGGTGTTAGGCAAAACTATAGATATATTTTAATTTCTTCTGGATAGAGTTCAGTTATGTGTCCTCTGAAAAATGAGGTTTGTGGATTCATCAGTCCTCCTTTCTTTCTTCTGTTAGCTGGAAGCCAGTTTTGATCAAATCGTGTGAAAGAGGTGGAAACTGAATATTTCCTATGCAATTTTTGTGATCAAATAGATGAAAAAAAGATCTATATTCATATCCATACTACAAAAAAGGTGGTTCAGCCACCTTTTTGTCTACCTTTTAATAGCAGGGTGGAGAGCAGGCCATGGGAAGTGAAAGGTTAAATGGTTTTGTGAAGAGGAGAACTTCTTTCTCATATCCATTGTGAAATTATTCCTGGAATAAATTTGTCTTGTTAGTACACAGGGATAGGTGTTAATCAGAGTAAATAGGCTATGGTTTTTGTGCTGTAAACAATTACAAGCTATGAACATAAGCTGTATAATTTAGTAATCAAAACTTCTGAAATCCAGTTGGTGAGCTACAGAGTGCCTGTGTATGAAATTGCTGTTTACACTAAGGTGTAGGTGCTCATTTAACTCGTTCTCGTTTTTTTTTTTTTTTTCTGCTTTATGTTAATTTTGTTTGACCAACTCCTACTGGTATACCTTTTGTTTCATTTTTGTCTCTAGGAAATTGTGGTAAATGCATTGGAAGTGTAGGAAACAAAGCTATTCTACAAGTATGGGCCTTAACAATTGACTTTATCATGCTAGGTTCCTGTCTAGCCCTATGGGGAGCCCCCATACATTCAATAGTGCTCTGCATGAGCATGGGGTCCATCTGTATACAGGCCGTTACCTTAGCCTGCAGCTATACCACCTAGAGCTGCCTGCTTATCAGAGCTAATAAAGCAAGTAGTGACAGCCTGTCCAGCACGTGTTCGAGAGGCATCCAGGGAAAAGAAACCCCAAGGGTTAAAAAATAAAAAGAATAAATAAAAAAAGGGTTTTGTTAACTCAAGAGGTGATACTGCTACCCTGGCATGGTTAAATGGGTGACCTGGTGCAGTGCTTGGGTGTTGGTTTAACAGAGTAGTTTAGGGATGAAATAACCGTGAAAATGTGTCCATTTTAAAGATAATTTGTAAAAAACAATTAAGAATTGAGACTAGTAAAATTTAATTTTACTTATTTAAATTTAGTTTGAACTTTTTCCAGATTGTCATAGTACAGTTCTTGTGAGTGCTGCATGTTTCTCAATGATTTAGTACATCGTCGTTGCAGCATTATTTCTGTATTTAAGGTTTTCAAGCAAAAAATTGCTATATTAGTACTTTTGTTAGAGGGTAAAGATGCTTTTTGAAGAACACACATTTTCCATGACCATTACATAAATATGCTAATACCCGTGAGATGTACGTATGTGAAATTGTGGACTCTTATTGGAGTATCATTGAAAGAAAACTATTTTCATGAAGTGTTGTAAAAACAACAAAAGAAACCAAAAAAAAACAAAAAACAAAAAAAAAAAAAACACAAACAACACCCAAATGTAACATATTCAATGTACTTATACAGACAGGATAAAGAGCCATATTAAATACGTGCTTTCCTGTATTAGTATATATTTGATATATAAAATACATACCTACAAGCTGAAGTAGCTAAAAGGAGTGTTTTATCTGCTGTCATCTTCCATTGCTTTTATAAAATCATTTCTTAATTTAGACAAAATGTAGATTGCAAATGAAAGTACTCAGATCATTGAATCAGTCACAAAACCTTATTTTTGTATTATGTTTTCTGTAAATGTTTTGTGTATTTGTTGTGTTAGAAAGCAGTTCTCTCCCACCTCCCCCAAACCCCACAATCTTTCTTTTTTTTTTTTTTTTCCTTTTTGTTTGGACAAAAAACAATCTTGCCCTAGTGACAAGGGGCTTTAGTCCTAAACTTCTTTTTCCTCTAAGTTTTCTTGTCTGCTACTGTTTGATGGTCTGTGTTTGGGAATTCGAAGGTCAGCAAGAGTGACTTGCAGTTCTCTTACTTAGGTAATTGTGACTCTACACTTGTCAAATTTCCAGAGTTCATGTAGGCAAATGACCTGTATGCTTTTCAGGATGAATACAGGAAAAGCTAGTTCAAATCAGCCTGGTTCTGCCATTATGAGGCAATGAAGTAAAGAAAACAGTTTGTGTGATTGAAGACCTGATCCTGCATACAACTCTGCAAATAAAATGAGGCCATTTCTCATTTGAAGTTTGTCATGGAAGGAACAAATTTGGCCAAGAAGACAAGTGCGCTTTTTTTTTTTTTTTATGGGAAAGAGACAGGTGGGAAATGGTTTGCTGAGTTGGGGGACCTTCCCTGGAGCAAGCTGTTAGATTGTTTTTGGTGTCCGTAGGAAGTGTATAATTAGGGCAACTGGATTCACATTGCTGAAAATACTTGTAAGATACCTGGCAGTGCTTTGAAAAAGGTCCTGGAAACTGTGGCTGGAAAAGGACATTTCCAAGCAGCCACCCTCCTCCCATTCTCCATGTTTGCCATTAGTCTTCCCTTCCTCAGGGCTCATGTTGATACTTAGTGAAAATGATGGGATGCAACACCACTGCAGGCTTCTCTACAGTAGAGCATGACCAGTGTCAACCAGAGTTTTGATAACGTGCAGTTACTCAACAGTCCTGTCACTGACGTTATCTCTGTCCCCGTAGGGGCCACCTGCTCTGGACCGTGACCCTTACACCTGACACATCAAGGCCCATAAAAAGAAAGAAATTTCTGATTGAAGTACATTTGATGCTGCACATTTAAATGCCCAAGCACACCTTCAGATATGTTTCTCCAAAAAAGTCTTGTTATATGTATATATTCCTATATAAGAAATGCAGATAATGAAATGTGTGAACTAGCAAATTTCAGCGTGCTGTTACTCAGTGGCATTGCTCACTTTCCTTTTTATGCAGGCCGAGTTCTGTTAATTGATGCAGACCGTTGCTAATGCTGGGAGAGGATTAACCTGTTGGTACCTACAGTCATGGTTCTGAAGTTAACACTGGGAGATGCTAAGACCGATAGTATTGGGAAATGAAATAACAGCTCACTTTAAAAATGTTGACCAGTTGTATTTTCGTGAAGCAAATTGAAACTAAAAACACCTTTCATAACTGAATTCTGCTCACCTGCTCTGCCTCATTGTGAAAAGATGGTCCTTAGAATCTTTTTAAAATTCACATATTTTAGAAGAATATGGGGATATATAGAATGGGTATAGTATATATTATATAGTATATGGGTACATATTAGAAGTGTATCTTCTAATTGACTGAATCAAAAAGATCAACTAACTGATAAAAGTCAGCGATTCTACTTGACAAATTCGGGCAACTTTTTTTATTGTGTCGCTGTGACCAGATTCTTGCACATGCTTCTGTACGCATTCATCAGAGTTTGGAAATCCTGAGAGGCTGCATGGGAGGAATCACGAACTTTATGACTGGAAGAGACATCTTCTAGGAGAGTGAAAACAGAATGCAGCCTTACTACCTACAACTTCACTTTTCTGAGAGAAAAGTTAGACTAATTTGAGAACATCATTTCAATTGAGCAGCAAAACTGCAGGTAGAGAAGGGGAAAAAAATGTTATCCTCCATTGCTATATTATCTGCAATTATTAATTATTAAAGTACGTTAATTTTTAAAGTACATGATAGTCATATTGTGTGTGTGACTCCATGACCGTGTATAAAGTCATTGAGATTACTGTTGTACATGCTGTGCAGTTGTCAGTTATTTAAATGTTGTGTTTTGATGGTGTACAGCTATATTTAGTAGTGGTAATAAATTGCTAGGTGTTTTTCCCCGGTTAGTGTTTCTGAGAGTAAGATGCTGTTTTTTTTATGTTTGTGTCTGTGCCCAATAGTTTTTATCTTTGGGAAAAGATTCAGGTCTATGTATTTCCAGTGAACATTTACTCTCATCACATTTAACCATGTGAATTAATACAATCTCTAGAGGGATTATGGTATATTGAGCTTTGCTCCAACAAACCAAGCAGAGAGAACAGCTATATGTAAATTACAATTCTAGATCTTGTGGTCTTTTATGAATGATACTTACAGCATTAGCTAGCCAAAGCTAATTTAGGGGATTTCATAGAAAAGAAATATGAGAGCATATTGTGTGGCTTGGTGATGGAAATGTAAGTATTCTAACTACTGTTAGGACTTCCAAGAAAATGTCTGGGGAGGGAACTTACCCTATTTGATTTTTTTTTTTTCCTTCTCTCCCCAGCCCCCCCATGTCATTTCAACCCAGCTGATCACAAGAAATGGGTCAGACTGCTAGCTTTACCACTGCAACTTAGTTGTGTAGGGTTTTTTATTTTTTATTAGGGAATGGAACAGCTTTTACAGGGACAAAGAGAAATGAAATCACTTTCAATGAAAGAAAGAGGCCTCATTATAGCCACCAACAGCAGTTATTGACAGCTACACTTCCTATTAACAAGGAGCATTTAAGAGTTTGGCTGTTGGATCTTTGGACTTGATCTAATTTGCTAGCATTAATTAGTTTCTTTTGAGCACAGACACTTGGTGCTCACAGCTATAGATTTGGAGGACTAATTAGGACAGAAAATTGAACAGAATGGGGTAAGGCATTAACCTTCAACCATTACCAGCTGGGGCTCTGATAAAGACCACAGAGTCCAAATGCTCCTATTCATGCAAAGAGTACTCTAATGAATATCAATTTCAGCCAGGTTGCCACATCCTACAAGCACTGTCTTAATTTTGATTATCTTACCTGTTATAGATTTTTAGGTGTAGATGTTAAAGTGATGTTGGTAGAGCTCATATCTTGGTACGTTATCTGTGATCTGTCTGTCTACTCTTTGGGTTTTCTCAAGTTAGAGATTTTATTGGTTTCCGAATTTCAAATTGTTTTCCCCTTCTGGCATAAATATATTAACATAGCATAGATTAATTACAGAATATTAACAAATGCTGGTTTAAATAGAGGATGCCTGCATGGTTGTTGATTATTGTAGTACATGGGCAATAATACCCGTGAGGGCAACTGACCAAGTGAACTGCTGGAGTTTGAACAATAGGATATTTTCTTTTGCAGCTCTTCTGAGGAGATAAAGGCATTCTGTTGTGGTGTGAAGTTGGGGATATGGTTTCAGGAGGAAAACTGTTCTTTCAGACCTTGGGTTGATAGCTTTAACGTGCAGAATGGAAGTACTTCACCTGTATATGCAGAAATGAGAAAAACAATTCTGTCCTTTTGTGCCTTTCTTGGATGGTTGGAAATGTTGGACTCGGGACTAAGGTCCAAATCCTCTTTTATCAGCTGTTTCCACCCTTTAGCCAGATCAGACCCCCTGACAAACTGCCCGTCTCATCTGGATCCTTGCTTTTCTCCTCGTTGCTGCTGCTTCTACACCTGGAAACTTCTTGCCTTGTGATGAGAAGTGTCAGTCCCTCCTTCAACATCCTTTCTTCAAACTCTTCTTTCAGGAAGCACACTAGAACTAATGGGCGCCCTCTGACTTTTTGAAGAATTAGATCTTGTTGGGTTATCTCTGGTGTTCAGCTGTTTGGGTCTAAGATGGCCTTTTGCATGCTCTGATTCCCAGTTCCCCTATGGACCAACTCTGTACTGTTAGCTTGAATAGCTGGTTCTGCATCAGAGGTTGCTTTGGTGCAAGCTGTGAAGACAGAAATGCAAACTTCCCCTAGGTGCTGATCGTACGCCAGTTGATGGTATTTAGATCAACCTCAGAACCGCTTTTGCTGCCTGGCTGAGTTGGGTGTTTATAGGGCAGTGGTTAGCAAAGACCTGGTCCTGTTCTTTGTCTTCTGAGTCCTTCCAACAAGAGGGAGGCCAGTGTGGTTATGGGTGCTGTCTCTTACTAAGACCATGTTTGCATCTTTTCCTAGGTGTGGTATACGCTGTGTGCCAACTGGTAGTTTTCTTTCCAAGTTGGCACTTGATTCTGGATTCTTCCATGTCAGTCATTATTACTGCCAGCAAATGAGACCATACTTGGAATTCTGTAGGTTTTTTTTTTTACTGTTTATCAATGGTGGTGATAACCTGCAGATACCACGGCTCAGGCATTAGCATTCCAGTCTTGTATTACTGTGGCGTAGTTGCACATCGCAACCCATTGTTCATGACAGTACATCTGACTAACTGTAACTGTTGTTTTATCTGCATGTCCTTAACAATGTATTAAATAGTTGCTTTGCAGCTTTGGAATATAAACCCCCCTTAGAATCTTCATTCAACAGTAACACAGTGCTTTGTGTAAATAACTCTAATACTTCAAGAGGTTGTGCTGTATTCCTTATGCATGTGTATAAATATTTAAATTGTATATAAATTATGAATATTACCCTAGGGTTACTTTTGCACAGAAAATAGAGTCAGAATGGGTTGTGTAGGTAGCATTAGGTTCAGCAGTGGAAAATAGAACTTAGCTTTTGCGTCCAAAAGTAGCTGCTCTGTATTTGGAACTACAAACTAATAGATGGTGAGCTTTCAGAGAGCCTACAGGCAGTGTTTTGACCTTATAAAAAGTGTATGGTATTCAGGGCAACGCAACAGGGGAAGAATTCTGTCCACCATTCTTGTTCATCAGTAAACCCGTGAAGTTGGCAGGCAGGTGTATTTGCCAAAGAAAATTCCTCATCCAAATCACGAAAGAATGAAAGACTAATTCTAGTTGAGTGAAATGGGAATCAGAATGATAGTTGCACCTAATAGGCTTTGATTTTTATGAGGCAGTGCCTTGTGAGAATTATAGTTCTGATCTCCATTATTTCCTGTAGGCTGAAGAACTGTACCTGTTGTATGTATCGTTGCATGGCCTGTATTATGAGTCAGCTCAGTCAGCCAAAAAAAAAGGGGCAGGAAGCATTGGCCTTATCAGGCAATAGGGGAAAACAGGTTAAAGTTGAAATACAGTTCAGCTTGCAAATGTACCCTTAACAAGGTGTGGTGGTCTAAATGTTCCTCATGCTTTTTTGTTGTTGTGGAAACATCACAATGCGGTTAATGAAATCTCTAGCTTTCTTCCTGCTTTGGGACAAAAACATTTTAAACTTACTCAGTGTGGAATGGTAGTTGTAAAGATTGCTCAATTTAAACAAAGTGAGTTGTCCCTCAGGTGCTTATTCTTTGAAATAGTGGTTAATGGATCTTGTGGTAACATCACTGACAAGGCATAACTTTGTTTTAAGTAGAAACTGTGTTGCCTGTTGCTGAGTAAAAACACATTTTTGTATGTTACTGGTATGTTCTGGTCTCTTTAATAATGGCAACAAAAGTAATCCCTCTCTTTCCTGTTCCCAAATTGAGTTTCATTGCTGTTGTAATTGTTTTCCAATAATTGTCTGTGTGGTGCTGCATAGAAAAAGAGTAGGGAAAATGTGTGCTGAAGAGTGTTCTATTTACAGGTCTGTTTGAGAGAAGAATAAAGGCAACAATAACGAAGGGTCATAAGACACTCATGCTCTATTGTAATCCTCTGAATTTTATTTTTAAGAGTTTAACACTCTCAAAAACAAGAAGAGAGGAATCTCGCAGAAAAGAGCACTTGGAATGTGTGCTGCCTAAGATCAGGATAGATGCCTTTACATGAAATGTAATTGTATGACAGAAGGTGAGAAGTATTTTGCGTGAGGAATCAAGAGCTGCAGAGCTGCTGAGAGGATACGAAAGGGGATGGACAAGGAATACTAGAGCTGTACAGAGCGTTGGAGGTGTGGATGAGGCTTTAAATTTCTGATCAGGGAGCAAGAAAAACAATTTAGCTGCTGTGTACTAGATATATTTGAGATGGTACTGCAAACGATTTGAAAGGTATCAAGGGATGGAAGGTAATCCTTCTTATAGGATAATGAGTGGGACAGGAACTTAAATTAGGAACTTTAGAGATGATAGTGTAGAAGAGCACCCTTGGGGTGGGGTAAACAAGTTCTCTGGATATCCACAGTACTGGGAAGGAATTGAAATAGTAGGCAATTTTGGAGACTAGTTATGGTATTAAGGGATCTGCCTTCTTACCTTTTTCCTAAAAAGAGTTTACATAAAGGTTTCTTGAAGCCTGAAATGTCTTTTTTTCAATTCTAGTAGCCAAATTCAGGATTTCCTTGTATGTACTTCATTATACATAATGTCTTGCACTTTATAGCCTTTTCCTATCTGATTCAGAATTTCATGGAAGTGTTTAGTCATTCTTTTTTTCCCTTCTTTAACATAAACTAAATTATTTGTAAGAAAGCTGCCCTTGAAGCCACCAGATCAACATGTATTAAGACTATGTAAGTAGTCCTTTTCAAAATCCTAAATCACACAGGCTGCGTATGTGTATAAGTTCATCATTACATTTTGAAATCAGGTTTGATCCCAGTCTTGCTTTGTTTCTCGGTGACAGAAATATTCTATACATTTTGCTATAATTGGATGCTCATAAAATTGTTGAAAAAGCAGTGCAAAGGCGTGGTGTAAGATGTACTTCCACCCGTGGCTTGACACTTGGTTTCATATGGGCACGTTTACCAAGAGAGAGAGGAATGCAGGGCTGAATTGGACTTTAAGACGCTTTGAGGTGGCCATGCCTGGTATACCTGTATTTGTCCTGTAATCTGATTAATGTTGCAGCTTCCTGATGTACAGGAATTCACAATGCCAATGTATACCTTGCACTTGAAAGAGCAGGGATTTTACTTCTCTGATGTGTTTGTGAAGAGTTGAAGAATGTTTTTATATGCTGTAAAAATGTCCTGTTTCTTAATATATGTGTGTGTGTGTGTGTATATATATATATATATAACAACAACAAAAAAGCAAAGAAAATAAAATGTCCCAAGCCAAAAAGGAAAGCAGCCTGCTGTTGCAATGCTGATGTCCTTGTGAAGACCTTCAGACATGGGGCAGATTCCTGGCAGTGGCCTGAATAAAAGCAGCACTTTGAATGGAATAAATAGGGCAATCTGTTTATCCAAAAAAAGGCAAAAAGGGGAAAAGAAAAAAAAAAAGGGGGGGGGGGAGGGGGGAGGGGGGGGATGCTTTTTCATCGACCATCCTCGAGCAGTATTCCTGTTGCTGAGTTCCTGAGACTTCTTAGGGAAGGTGCTGGAACCTCAGGGTCCAGCGTTCTTTTCAGGAGCATAGCAAATTTGGGCAAATAAAATGTTAGTATCACTGGGTTAAAAATGACATTCACATTTACAGGGAGAACTTTCGGGCTGCAGAAAATGATGCCTACTAAACAAGAGCGTGACCACCATCTGCAACTTCAGACACTGTATTTTATTGCCCGTTACTTTTTTCTGCCTTTGGGGTGGTAGCTTTCTACAGTGAATCTGACAGCCCAGTCAAAATAATTCATAAGGCTAAAGATGAAAGGTACTCTTTACTTTTTCTGGGGTAAATAATCTTTGTCATTCTTCATCTGTCCTGATTTTTTTTCCCTTGTTTCTTTGCTCTGTGTTTTCAGTATGTTTTTTTAATAATTATTAACTCTCCAACTTAGTGTGCCTTCTGTTCGTTGTTTAAAGAGCATAACAAAAACATAGTCTAAACGTTGTTGAATAAATTTTGCTCTTACATATGGAAGATCTTTCCATATTCTTTCCAGATTGCAGAGCACCTCAATGAGGAAGATTTTTGGATGTAAAAGTCAACATGATAGAAAAGGCAAGACCCAGCAAGAGCAGGGCAGGCAGATAGACTGTCATTGGTTCAAAGAGGTATATCCTTTCTGTCTGCTAGGAAATTGAGGATAAAATTCTGCCAGATCATAATGCTTAAAGTGGTCTTATGTTAAAGCCATTGTTCTGCATTCTTACCTTAATGTAGGCTTCAGCATATATCTGGTTAATGAAAAGAAACTTACCACCATTTTCCATAGAACAGGAGAATGTATACAATTTTTTGTTTTCCATAACCAAAAAATTTAATCACTGATGTCTTAAACAGGGTAGGAACCAAACTCAGAGCTTCAGTGGTGTCTTTATGGCTCTATCCAATATCCAAGGCTTAAAATATTTTTTATTTACATCTAATGGTGTATCATTGCTGTTGAAAAACAGCAATGGGTTGAATGGGCCCTCTGCCCTGTTTGGAGGGCTTGAGTAATAGAAGCGTCCTCATCTTATACTTCAGAAAACTATTCCTACTGTCACAAGATTGAAAAAGCATCTATGTGTATATGTGATGGATTTTTTTTATTTTATACAATTAAAACAACTTCAGAAAGTTTAAGTCATTTGTTGGGGAGTGAGGATGAAAAAAATCCTCCTGCTTTCAGCAAAGGCTGTTCTTTAAAAGCTGCTGCTGTTCAGTAACTGTGAAACTTTAGCAGTTTTAAAACAGAAAATGACTGTCAGATTTTTTTGTTGTTGTTGTTTTGGGGAATCTATCTTGTTCAATTCACCACCAAGTTCATGTAAATTCTAGTTACTGCCTGTGCATAAACTTTTGAGACATTCATTGCTGGGCACAGAATAGTCATGTAAATTACAACCCCCCTGTGAGGAGGTTGAGGAAGAGATTTAACAGAGTTGATAATGTTTGCTTTAGCTGCGTTCTCCCAGCAGAATAGGAAATCAGGTTAATAGTTCTGGCCTCATCTTTCTTCTGGTTGTGTCTGTTTAGGAATCAATTCAGAAAAATTTGGCATGTGATAAAACTTTATTTTCCTTAAGTTAAATATGTTAGTGCCATTTCTTGTGGATAACTACTTACATATTCCAACATGTGTCTATGTCCCCGAGTTTCTTTAGTATTTCATTACTGCTATGGTTTGTGAAAGGAGTTCACAGTGGAAAGTTTTAAGTAAAAAAAAAAAAAAAAAAAAAATAGTATTGTCTCTGTGATGAAAACTGCTGGATTGCCAGGACAGAATGAAATTTATTCTTTTCTAAGTGATATCAAGTTAAGATTGGGAAATGAATGCAATGGCTCACAGGCAATTCTACTAGTGCAACCAAGTTCTGATCTCGTGGTCTTAATCAAGGTTTGCAGTTGAAAAACACATTTTCACTCCAAGGCATAAGCAGCAGTTGCAGCGCAGAGCTGTCCATTGCAGACCTGCTGTTGCTCATCTCCGTTTCCCTATGTTGGAGTCGCAGTGGCCTGACTTGCCTGAAGAACTAACTCAGCCGCCCTAGTAAGGAGGGGAAGATTGTAACACTGGGTATAATTGCTTTATGAAGGAGGACAGCCATGGTCGATGAACATACTGACATTGCATTCTTATGCATAAAACACGTCTGGTTATGATGCTGATTTTTGTAAGGGTATTTAGTCTTCCGAAAAGCCACGTAGAAACCCTCAATCTCTGTAAACATTTGTGAAGGATTCCTGTGAGTTCTTTTTTTCTCCGTGTTTCAGATTGCTTCCATGTAGTTTGGGAGCCCCAGCGATTCGTTTGTGCCTTCTCTAACATCGTAAGTGTCTGCAGGTTCTGTGCAGATGTGGACTGGCAGGACAGTAAGTGCCTTTCAGCCCGCACCAGGATTTGGTGGAAAGAAAGAGGGAAGGAAGGCTGCTGATGCCTGCTACCTCATTATAAATGAGACTCAGCTGGACACAGGAGTTACCACTTTAAAATTTGGGTAGAACTGTTGGGATTGAATCAAGGTTTTTGACTCCAGTTACTTTTTTCTTCACTGCTAGCAGCAGGCTTGAGCTCTGGTTGAAGACCGAAGAACAAATGAAACTGTTATCTGGAGCTAGACTAATTTGCCATCTTCTTTCCTGCTTCATGACTTTTTATTTTTATCCCTAAATACATATGATACAAAAGGCTGAAATCGTAGTATGTAGAAGAAAGCAGGCAAATAATCTCAACAATATGAGCTTAAATTCTTAAATCTGTGGCTTGCAACCAGCCTGCTGTACAAGAAAACAGATGTCATGCAATAAATTAATACTAAGCTGAATAATAAGCAAGATATATTGTTAAAGGGCTTTAATGCAAAGAAAGTGATTTCAGACTTTCATATGCTTGTTTTCTGTCTTTGTTTAAATGAGGCCCTTGCATGTGTTTTCTTTCCTTTATTCTTTTTTACACACGTTTGAGCTTTGTTGGGTTGAGAACTCAGTCCCTGGTTGGGCAGTTGTGATTAACTTATACTAAATAGGCAGCAGTAATGTGATTTGAGAATGAAAAGGATTCATTTCTTCTAAATGAGGGGAAAAACCCAAGGTTGAAGGAAATAGTTTACATAATCTGTAAACTAGTCAAGGAGCTGAATATTTATGCAGGTTGAAATTGACGCTTAGTTGCCCTCTAGGGGTTTTACATTAATACAGCATATGCTAGCTTTTGGGTGTTTTTTTCTTTCAGAATAAAGGTGGGAGAAATCTTTGGAAAACTTACATGCTGACAAATCTGTGGTGGTGGTGGAGGCATGTGTACATCTGCATTCAGCAAGTGAAGCTCATTTAGTTCAGAACCCAGAGAATGGAGAAAAGATTTTTGGCCAGATTCTGATCTTAAAACTTCCGATCAGTGGAGGAGGTATGCATGGTCATTTTCATAGCCCTTACAGAGAAGTCAGGATGTGACCCAAAGATCTTTCAGTCCTAAGTAGAGATGGGAGACAAAAAGTTGCCCAGGGATGTAATGGTGCTGCTGAGAAGGTCAGGGTGACCCTCAGTTCCTGCTTGCCTCCTAGCCATTGAGTGCTGCTGCTGTTTGAGTTCTTGGTGTCCCCAGTCTCCCCTGACTAGCGCATGGGGTCTTCTGCCACATCTGGCCATAGAGGAGCTGGAATCGTGTTTGTGGACCCAGTGACTGAAACTGGTAGAGCTTCTGTCTTCCTTTTCTGTTGCTGTTACGGACTTTGTCATGTTGCTAAGCAAGCAGCTAACAAAACCTGAGTACTTATTGTTCATTTGGATAACGTATGATATTTCCTAGGAATTATCATCATGTCTTGGGAAGAAACATGACTAAAGTGGTTTAAATGAAAGCTATTTTAGTTTTCCTCACCTAACCTTCTAATATTTCATTTGCCAGTGGTTTTTTAGCAGATGCCTTGTTAGTACTTCTTCAAAGAATAAATCGCTAAATAACTACTTTTAAGTGCAGTTGCATTTCTGATTAGGAAAACCACACCATTGTGACTATTTTTGCTGTTTCTTTCATAACTGTAATGAGACTGTGTTACTCAAATCTTGTTGCATCAGAAACTAGATAGTTGGAGCGGGCAGAATAGGTGGAGTTAAACAAGCAACTGAGCCCAAGCTTGAGTATGCGTGCTCGCAGCTGGAGGAACATGAAGTAGCTGACTGTCAGAAGCTGGAGTACAGTGGCTTCATTACACCAAAGTCTGGATTAGTCCCAGTAAAGTCTATGGTATTACACTGATTTTTATGCCATTTGCCTGTTAAGCATTACACTGAAGAACAGTTCCTCTTTTGGGGGGGCTTCCATAGCTGACAAATAATTCATGATGTGTTTTATTTTGCTTTGTGGTGTTGCCAAAAGCTTGTTTGTAAATCCTCTGTCTACAGGTATTTCATTTTACTGTCTTTGAAATTATAACTGTGGCTATAGAGACATGGCTGTATCTCCTGATGTCTGCGTACAATCAGGTTTAAGCCCCTTACACACATCCTTTCTTTGCCCTGGTACCCCTTGGTTGTGACAGCCAGTAGTGGCACAGAAGCAGTTTCTTGGCTGAGCCTGCTGCCTATTTGGGCCTGGCATCATGGCCTCCCTGGTGCTTCCTCGTCAAAACAAATGAACCCACGAGCAGAGCTTTATGTCATCAGCTCTGTGTTTTCATCCTGGTCCGTGCCCAGTCTGCCTGAAATGCTTTCTGGAAGCCATGCATTGGACCAAAAGACATGTTTGGTTGTAGGTGGTGGTGGTTGGTTTGGGGGTCATTTTCCTCCCTTCCTGTGGTCAGTTTCCCTCTGAGTAAACACCTGAGATGCTTGCTGGATTTTCACAAGCTTTTGCTCCGGAATGGTAACTGCTCTGTAAGTTGGTTGTAATAAGCTGCCTGTCTTGTATTTATTCTGGATAGCATTGGCCTCATCTGTTCACTTTGAAGTCTCTGAAAAGCTTGAGGACAGCATGTGTTAGTAGCTCTGGCAGTGTGTGGCATGGGACAATTCCTGATAAAGCGGTGAATTGTGATCACCCTGTTCCTGCAGGACAAGTGGGAAACTCTGTGTGCAGCAGCTGGCTAACTTGCTGTTCTACCTGAGATCAAAAGTAGCTTAGTGAGCACCTTTTACCCCCAAACAGTTGATGTCTTATCCTGTAGCAGGGCCCGTATGTGGCACACAGTGCAGTGCACTAACCAGGCCAACCAGTGATGGGAGTTTCCTTAGCATGAGAGCTTTGATCACTTGGAGGAACGCCTGTGAGCAAGTCTGTGAAGGTGTGGAAGAGCTGCCAGGCACAGAGCAGTGCTCACAGCTCATGGAGAGTTTTCTGGGACCCCAGCAAAATATGGAGCTCTAATGCTTTCTCGCTTCAAGCATCCTTTGTGCAGCAGTTTCAAAGGTACAGGGAGAGTATGGTGGCTGGATTATTTGCCGTGCAATTCTTAATAAGCTGGTTATCCCCATCAGTTTGCTTAAAACAAGTACTGATGTACAGGACACCAAAGATGTGTGTTGAATAGAACCAAACCTATGAAGGTAGTGTATTAATTAATACCGGATCTTGCTAAACTTTGATAGTGTGCTTTCTTGTCACATTAAGATTAATCGCTTTAAAAGCCTGAAGTGAATAGGGAAGTGTGGCTTCCTACCTAGTCAGTGATGCATGTTCTTCTGAAATGTGGCCACCATTGCAAAAGGTACCCAGTATAAAATTCAGAATACAGAAACACCACTGAACTTTTTTTTTTCTAAAAAAAATCGTGCTTCTGGTTTTGTCATCCTTAAAACACTGAATAGTAAGTACCTCATCCAGCACAAATGCTTCCCACACCTCCACACCAGCATACGCTGAAGGCTACTAATTAAAAAACAAACAAACAAACAAAAACTTATTTTGCAGTGTATATTTAGTCTCTTTTTCTTAAGTACTTGGTAGTCCATTTTGGAGGTGTTGGAATGATGGTTGGGACAGATCATAGGAAGAACTGTTATCTTTAAGGGGAGGTCACTTGTTCCTTATAAGTGTGCTAATCTCTGATATTGCATCCTTGTTGGATTAGACAGCAGGCTGTGAGTTTTGGCCCCGTTCTGTATGCCCTCACCCTCCAGCTGAAAGCCTGAAATCAGTTTCACTTTTCCTTAAAGGATATTTTGTTTCATTCAGAGGAAGAAGTAATAATAATAAAAATCGGTATATGAACTTTGAGTTAAAACAGTACGTTTGGAAAGGTAGCAAATTGAACTGAGGAGGGGAAACGCATTTCTGAAACAGCGTGCTGTAAGCTGGAGCTGGCGGCGTGGTGGAACAGCTGCGCGATTGCCTCCCTACGAGTTACATAAATGACCTGCTCTATCTCCACCATGTGGTTGAAGGACACCGCTGCTGCTTCTGCCAGGCAGTGAGTCTGTATTCTTTATAAATAGATCTTTTTATTTCAATTCAGAGTTCAGCTAAGGAGTCAGTCACTGTGGGACAGAGGGAGGGGGATGTTGTTGCTTTTAATCACCCGTTACGCTAACTTCGCAGCTGTCCCTGCGTGGTTCAGCAGCTCCTGCAGGAGAAGGGAGGGTGAGCAGCGGCGAGGCCGCTGTGCTGTGCTGCTCAAGTTGGATGCACTCGTTTAGATAGGAGCAGGCAGTGACAGACAGTAGCCATGGGGGAACTTGCATTTGTTCCAGTTCTGCCTCTTCCAGTGCCTGGTATGGTAACGCTTGATGTCAGGGATACTTATGGCAGGCTGGGAGGAAAATTAGATCAAGGCAGTCTTAAAGAAAGCAGTTGTTAAAAACCAGTGTCGTTTAACTGGGTGGTTGTGCTCGCTGGGCATGGTTCACCTGGAACTATGTGTGTATGGAAGGCAGTGCTTGCACTTGACAAGAACATTCCTAAAGCAATTATCTTCAGTAGGCAAATCATCATTTACCCAAGTAAACTGTTTCACAGCAATGTATTTACTTTGCTTAAAAGGTTATTATTTTTTTTTTTTCTAATTTCAATAGGAGGGAAAAAAAAGAGGTCTGCTTGCCTTGAAAAATCTGCCTGAATCTGCTCAGTAGATTGTCTCTGAGCACTTAAATCTCCCTTGCCTGAGAAAGCACAGTCACCGTAAAGCCTCACTCATAATAGCTGTGCCCTTGCAATTTCTCCCATCTTCATCTTTCTGAGGACACAACCCTCTTCTCTGTAACGCTGTGCTCTGGGTGTCTTGCTTACCCAGAGATGGGAGGGTTAGCTTTTCAGGAGCTGGCTTGCTGGAACTTCCTACCGGTGCTGCTGTGCTGTAGTCCTGTGTTTGGGGCAGAATACACATATATATGCATTTGTACGTATATACAAATTTGTACGTATATACGTATTACAGATGTGTGTATACACACAAAAACAACAACAGAAAAAGCTGACAAAACTGGGAATCCAGGATGAGAGATCAGATTCAGGTCAAGCTTGTGCCTACAACTCCAGACTAACAAGTAGGTATTTTTAAGGCGTCATCTTTGCCAAAGCTCCGTTTGCTGTTTAAGTCCATGTTCTGTTGAAGTCCTAGTGAATAAAGGCATATTATTAAAAAAAAATCATGTCTGTCACCATATTTCATCAGTATTCATCAGTAGTCAGAAAGGACTATTTTACATTTACATTTACTATTTACATTTTACATTCACATTTTACTTTATCCTTTCCATCCCTCATCCCACAAAGCTGTTTTGATCAGACTTCATGCATGCAGTACTGATATAGAAAGGTACAGTGAGGAGAGCTGACCTGTCCTTGTCCAAGCAGCACAACTAAGAGCTGCTGAAAATGCCGTGAGATTGCGTGCATATGTATATAGATGTGTATATATGTATATTTCACAACTCTGATTCTAACTCTAGTTACTGCAGCGTGGCGTGGTTTTGTTATCAGTTTAAGTATTTGTCTGTTTTTCAGTTGTACTAACTGTGCTGGCTTGAATTACTGTACTTGGCTGTGGCTTCCTTGGTGTTCCTGAAACAATTTGCATCTTTCTTACACTTGCTGCTTTTCAGTTTCATTCATTGTCTCTTAGTGGTCATTATGAAATTTGGAAGAAAAGGCCCCGATGATCTGTGAACTAGTGTTAGATGTTTGGGACAGACAGAAGTTCTTCCCTGCTGTTGTTTGGGGCAGTGCCTTGCTTTAGGGCTTCTGGCTGTACCTCTGGCAAACGTCCGCAATTCTCAGTCCAAATGCGAACAAAGTTTATATATCACAACACAGGTAGTGAGTCTGGGGAGAGAGGTTTCCCCAGTACGAACCTGTGCATCATGTGGGACAGGGACTATGTCTTTGTCATGCACTGCTTTATCGATTTTATTTATGGAGAGAAGACTCTGGAGAGTCTTTATGAGACTACTTATGGAGAGAGAAGACTCTGCTCCAGTGGACGCTTACATGATGATGTATTTAGGAGATGAAAGCTTTGAGGACTGTTCCTACCAAGTTAAGGACTATTGGTACAGCTGTCTGAGGCTTCTGGGCTTGCCGTTTGGGTTCACCTCACTCGTTCACACAGCACTGTTCTCTTAGCTACGGAGCCAGCCTGGATTATTGTTCTGGAAAACTTTTTAGCTGACTCCACAGATACTCGCCGCATGCTGCCACTACTGTTTTATCTGCTGTCCTGAGGCTTCTCAGAGCAAGTAACCATGTTGTTTGGGGAGGAGGGGACAAAACCAAGCATGTTCTGATCTATGTGGAGTGCCTCGTGCCTCTCCTGCATCCTGCTTCGGCCTATTGCAGCTTCACCAAAGAATTGTCAGGGAAAGAGTGGAAATACAGGCGGCTCTTCCATATCAAGCCAAGGAATACTTTGAGGCCAATTAATTTTTGCAGCAGGATTTTGAAAACTTGCTAGTGAAAAGGGCATCTATGGTACGACACAGCCACGACTGCAGCAGTTGTGACTTCAGCAGTTAGGACTGGGACCAAGGCAAGCCAGGGACAGGTCGATGTTGAAGGAATACAAGCTAACATGCGGCTTTTTGGTATTGGGCTGGTTTTTCATCTTTCTTCCTCCTCTTCTCTCAGAGGCTTGTCAGCGTAGACCTACTGTGCAAGTGATTGTAAGTATTTTGAAAGGCACGTGAGAAGTTTGTGCTTCGAGGTACAAGCCAAGCTTACAGTCGATAGGAGTTAAGAAGAAACTTCACTTGAGAAAATGCTATGCCATAATGTAGACCTTCTGGCACCTTTTTTTTTTTTTTTTGAATCAGCTAGTACTGACTTCTGAGAAAGACAGTATGCAGGACGACTGGGCCCTTTGTCTGATCCAGTATGTCATTTTCTCATCTCTAATTGTAAGCGTCCCCTGGAGCAGAGTCCTCAGATTTGTTTCTAGGATATTGGTAACACATTTTCTACCCCAAGGCAATGTGTTTAGAGAAACAGTTTCTAATTTGGGGGAAACTACTCTTCCTCTGCATGTCATAGTCGTGCTGTCTGCCTTCTCGACAGCTCTCTCTTGCTGTCTGTTTACCTCTTAAAGATGAGTGCCTTTACAGCATTTCATAGCAGAGCTCGAGGTACGCAGTGGTGTAGTGGAGGATCCTATCTGCATGGTATATTTTAAGACAGCTGGTTTTCCATGGTGGTCTGGAGAAGATTGGTCAGGAGGAGATATCTTTAACGTGGTGAATGTCCCTTCTCTAAGATCCCTGGGCTCCTGTAACCATCTCTCCCGACTAGTCCTGCAGCGTGTACTACCACCCATGGGTTATCTGCCCCAGTACAGAGCTGGCAGCACGCTGGAGCCGGAAAAGCTGAAATGGAGCAGCTTTTTGGGGAGGAGGTGATGGGCAGGAAAATGGAAAGTACGATTGTATGTTATATCAGGTGAACATTTGTGGAGACAAAGTATTTGATCTGATAACAGGTTCACTTGAAAGAATCAAGGTTATTTTATGTCAATTTTCTCTTTGCCCTATATAAGATGCATTTAATTATTTCATGCTATCTCCCTCTATTCAAATTAATCTGAGTCTTATATATATTGTTGCTCAAATTAGAATAATTCTTTAATCAGCTGTGTTATGCAAGCCATAGTAGACCAGAATAGGAAAGCTTCTCCTGGCATACTGACGATGCACGTATTTTATTTGTTATTGTAATTTAAAAGTAAAATCAGAAATATTGATTTCTACTTGACTGGAGAGATGATTTAGTTTGAATATCAGACTGATCTTAATCAGGTGAGAATTAATTGAGTTGGAGGTATTAGATATTCAGTGATGTTAACTGAACCATGATCAATCTACAGAGAAGCTTTCTTTTGTACTGTGTTAGAAATATCAAACAGCTTGTACTCTACTATGTAAAACAATCTTCTCGTGTTCATCCTACTACTTCCTCTGGCTCATTAGATGCACCAGTAATCTATCCTCTGCATACTGAATAATCTTCCAAGTAACAAGCTAAGAAATCACAATTTAATACAAAATTAAAAGCACAATAACTTCACCACACAATGTCGCTGATAAAGTTTTGTGTCACTTTAATGATGTTGTACAAATTTTATAAACATAGGTTTTAAAATCTTGTCCTTGTTTATGTTTTAATAGAACTGTTTCTTCCTCCTCCTCCTATCGACCCCCAAATCCCTACTGTGCTTGGAAACCTTTTCTCCACCCAGTGGTAGACCTCAAGGACTGATCCAAACCTTGGATAAAATTATTTCCTTTTTTTGCAAGGGAAAAAAAATACCCCAGGAGTAGAACATAATGCTGGTCTGGATCATGATACAAGCTTTTTTTTATTATTATTTTTTATTTTAAGAGTGTGATAGCAGTATCATAAGTGTTGAGAAAATATAAATGGTGAGATAACACCTCTGTAGGACTTTCTCTTAAGTAGTAAAATTGTAAAGTCTTTAAATAAACTAGAGCCAGACCCGAGAGGATCAATTTATCTTGATAATGGGGAATATTTCGTTTATTTTATGTACAAGAGCATCTGCAAAAGAGATACACAATGATGATTGCTAAGTGGCAGTTCAATGTTGTATTAATTGCACAACACTTTGCAAGATGAGTGAACAGCAAAGTGCTGGGTATTGTTATCAGTCTGCAAAAAAAAAAAAAAAGAACCTTCAAAAATGGCTTTCATATTGTAGTTTATACACTAAAAAAAAATAAAAATCCCTTAGCATTGTTTTATCACCAGTTTCCTTGCTGCTGGTTGTCTGGTGATAACTCACAAATGCTTTTTGTTCTTCTCTTGCTTTGCACGTGGAAGACTTTCATGTTTGCCTAAAGACATAAATACCTGATTTAAAATAAATAAAGCTTAAAGAATCAATGTTATGTAAAAATTCCTTACAAATACAGTCTGTTTGCTGGTTGCTCCCCTTTATTAAATCACAGAAATCAAAACTTTCTGATTTTTTCTAATGATGTGATGGAGCATTATGCTTTTTGTGTTAAGTCTTTTCTTTATGCATTTGTAACCGAAACTTCTGAGCCGTCCGACACACAGATGCTGCCGTTCTGTTTTGCATTCAGCACAGGAAAGAGACCAGCAGCCTACCTGTATGTGAGGGCTGGAGGGGGTGTTGGTAGGCTGCGTAAAGAACCCTTGCGTCCTAAATACGATGCTGTGTTTTTCTTGTCCCCCAGTCTGCAGACACTGAGATGTTGAATTTAACCACGTCTGGTTTAATGGGGTGGAAGAAAATCACTACCTGTATGCCGCAGAATTGTGACCAGTTACGTCAGATGTTGGCTTGGCCCTTCAAGTCAAAATCCTGCAGATTTTTATTTTCATCATGCAGAAGCAAATAATTCTTGAGCCTATAAATAAGTTCTAACAGAAAATGGGCAGTACCCTCCCTTTTATTTCTTATTTCTTTTTTCTTTAAATTTAGAATTGTATGTGGTGGTGGACCTCCACCAACTTCATTGCAACTAATGTGACGGTAATGCATCTGATCTTCCAACGTTTGAAAATCATCTCTTTTAATGTGCTGAATGTTGCATGAGCCTCTCTGCCTGCTTGGATAGATAGGGAAATAATTTATCCAGCCTTTACTCTGAGATAAGTGAACTATTACCCAATTTCACTTCAGTTTCCATCTGTTTCTCATATTACCTTGTAGTCTAGTTAGAAAACAGTTGGAGGGGGAAAGCTATTCAAAATTACAAAGGAAAAACATTCTTTTAAAATCTTGATTATTTTTAGCAAAGATTTATAAGGACTGTAAAGATTTTTGTATGCAAGTTTCTTCACTGTGTCCATCTTCTAGCTATCTAAGAAACTTTAATAAAGAGTATTCTGCAACCTAATGCAGTTCTTAATCAACCATCAAACATACTAAATAACAGCCAGACTTCAAGAGTAGTTCTTGTCTCCAACGTTATTTCTGTAGTTCTGTTCAGAATTTATGAACAGAATAGAATTTTAATAATAATAATAAAACAAAGTTAGCTGAGACAGCTTGAGCAATAGTTGTAGAAGGGTTTTAATGTCGTCTTCTGTTCTCCTGTGACCTTACATGTGCCAGGACCTACAGAGCAGCTGGTCTTCGCTGTGTTTCTGTGCCCTACTTTCTCAAGGAGCTGGAGTTGGGATAACACCGCTCTTCGATCCTGGGCAGTTGGAGGCCTGGAGTCGGCAGCTGATGGGGACGGACTTGGTGGCTTCCCCATGCTTCTCAGTGCCTGAGTGCTCCTGAGTCAGTCTGTGGAAGGGCTCGTCAGTAGAAGGAGGTCCCCACACCTGTCCATAGAAATCACAGGAGCCGAGTGGTCTTCCCGTCACAGCTAGACCACCGTTGCGCCCAGAATGCGTCTTGGATTTGCCTCAGAACAGATCTGTGAGGTTTTCTTTGCAAGAGAGTGTGAATAGAGGGACTCTGGGCTCAAATCAGTGGTGAAGCGTTCGGTGAACAGCTGTATCCTTGAGAAGAGCTGTTTGCCCAGTGTCCATCCCCTTAGACACAGACTGCTGTGCAGAGAAGAGGCTGTGGCTGAGTTGCTTGAACTCCCAGATTCTGCTGGAGGATCTTTCTGCTGTGAACATAGGAGTTGGAGTGCTTGTGCTCCTTCGCATGCATTAAGCGTCTTTGCAGCTCTTCTCTTGCATAGATCACTGCTGGTGTCTGTTTCTAGTCAGTCTCTGGACCTAACCTATGTCAAATACGATGCCATAACTTGTAACTGCTGCAAGGCAAAGAGGGGTCCACAGCCAGTTTCCGCTGTAAGTGCTAGGCACCTGCAGGATCTGTCCTTACCTGTGCACAGAGTGATCAGTGATGGACATATGTAGCTACCAGAGCAGAGCCGTGTCAGGGTTCACTTTGAGGAACTCAAGCTTATGTGTTCCTTCCAGCAAGGCATTTCACTCCATTACTCATTTTATTTAGCTTGTGTTGCCTCTTGTTCTGCTCCTCAGCTAGTGCTGCCTGTCAGGTATGTCAGCTGTGAATAGAGGCCAAGCTGCATTTCAGTTTCCATGTTCAGTGGCTGTCAGTGGTAGGGCAGGTATTTAGGAAGTTAATACCATCACGTGTCCCTTAGAGCATGTCGAGAGGAGGGAGTACTTGCAGCATGCTGGCTGGAGATGCCTGGCTGTTTGAAAGGTGAGCTATGCAAATAATAATACGCTGTTCGTCTGGATTAGTCAAGCAGAAAATAACTCCCAGCAGTGTAGAATGATGTGTATGTTAATTGTTGTTTCTTGATTAAATCAAACACTGTCAACTTTGAGATAATTAGTATTTCAGTTTGTTGTTCTTCCTCATCTCTTTAAAACTGCGGATCAACTTCAGTACCGTAATACTGGGAATAAAAGTTACACCACCTCAGGTCCTAACTCGGGGTAACTCATTGTTCCTTTGAAACATATTTTGTTTCTTTGTTGTTGCAGCCTGCATTGAACTTGCAGGCTGACCCAAATTCGTATCTAGTTTCACCGCTACCTGAGGTTCCCTTGTGGCAAGGAGAAGGGCATTTCCCCACACGAGCCTGAGAGTCATGGCAAGCTACTTGCTAAAGTTGTAAAGGTGGGATTGTGTGCACGATTATTCAAAGATCAATTCTGCTCTGAGAGCCATTGTTCTTTGTATCACAGGCGGTATCAGGAAACGGGCTCGCTTGGAGCTCAAGGCTGGGGTCCCCAGAGCCCCCATTTCTGCTCGTAGCTGTCAAAATGTTCAACTACAATGGGTCTGTAATCAGATCCTGTGTACCCGCTCCTTTTGTGGCGTGTCGCTGTGCGCCCTGAAGGTCTGGTCTACAAT
This sequence comes from Oxyura jamaicensis, assembly GCF_011077185.1. Classification (NCBI taxonomy): domain Eukaryota; kingdom Metazoa; phylum Chordata; class Aves; order Anseriformes; family Anatidae; genus Oxyura; species Oxyura jamaicensis. The sequence continues at coordinate 41,842,867 of NC_048894.1, forward strand.
GCAGGCATTGCCCGAGTGAGGAATGTGTGGTGATGGTCAGATTATGGAGACGGAGATGAATTGGTCTGAGATGATATCTGGAGCTATTGTGTGCCATTGGTGAGATGATTCTCCAGGCCAGTAGTTGTGATATAGTGTGCTGATCAACAGCGAGATGCTTTGTTTCATGAAAGTGTTGTGAGCAAGACAGAGCACAATTAAAATTAAAACAATGTTCTCCAGGCTCCTGTAAGGTTTCTGATAAACACATAACTAAACCTGTCTTGCACCGCAGTCCTTACATGGCTGTCAAAGGGTTTTTAAAGTGCTGGAAATGAGAGAGGGATCATTTAAGTTCTGTGTGCTCGTATGAGGATGCCTGATACCTTTCAACCTGCTCCTTTTTTTCCTCCGCCGTTAAGCATCAGCGCTGCTGAAGCTGGATAGCTGGAAGCAGTTTTATCACTTCGTCGCAGCGCTTTCTACTTGCCTGACCGTGCACCGCGAGCGGGGCCTTCTGGAGCGGGGGAACGCTTGCAGCTGCAGCTCAGGTTTTGTTCACGGGGACATCACGCCTTGAGCCAATCAAGGCTGCTGAGCTAACAAGTGAGAGGGACCTCCTGTTGTCTTCGGTGGTTTTTTACTTCACAGCTTCCAGAAGGAATGATTACTACAGAAAAACAGCACAGCACTTAAGGAAGCGCCTGTAGAGAGCAGAAATCAAGCTGGTCACTAGCTGAACCATGATCTTTCAGACTTCTGATGTTTTTTGCAGAGAAACAAAGGCCATTTTTAGAAATGTGATAATAGGTATGATTTTTCTGAGGTGCTGATGTAGGGACATTCAATGTTAAACACTCCAGGAAACAACAGAAAAAATGTTAGTCACCTTTAGAAGTCAAAGAAACATTTTGATAACCTAAAGCATGCTCCCCATACTGTTCTGAGCTTACGCTGCTTCATAAGCTTTAGTTGTTGAGAAGTGTCCTCAAACTTGTATGTGTATATTGGGGTGATTTGGGATCTAAAACATATACCAAAGGAGGTCAGACTTTGTTCTTGGCATGGTCACTGGTTGATCTCGGACAACTGGCTTTCTCTCTCTGCTTTTCTTTTCCACCTGATGATTACAAACGTAGGCTCCTTTGAACGAAACAGTCTGAAATCTTCTGGTAGGAGTAACAGCTCACTCTTACCTAGTTTATTATTTAGTGAAACATCTGTACGGGGTGTTGCTAACAATGAGGCATAATTTGAGTTACTCCCAGATGAAAAACAGCCGTAACCATGACTTTCCTCCCCCCTCCAGCCCCCCAAACTATCTGTGTTTCAGCATCTCACTGACTTGTTCGGGAAGTCTCGAGGCCCTCAGACCGTGTACTTCCACTTCACTGAGCACAAGGATGCCAGAGTGTTTCTCGTGGGAGGAGGCAGATGATTGCCTTTCCTCCCTTTTATATCCTTTTGTTCTGAAATGCCACAGACCGTGATCCCAGCCATGTTGAAGATCGTCAGTATTTTCACAGGCAATGCTCCTTTCATGTCCCTTTGGACTTGGAAGAATCTCTGGGGTGCAGAACACCCAAAGGCCCCAAAACACAGCACAGAAGCCAGCAGCCGTGCTTGGAGAACTTGCCATAAAGGATAGCCTGGCACTCCTGGCTGGTAAGCTGCTGGCTGTCCCCTTGTGCTCCCAGGAGAAGAGGTTTTTTGGAACCTCCAGGAGAGAATCAGGACCCGTCTTATCTGTTATCCCGAGGAGGTGACTGCCAGTGGCATTCCTTTGCGATATTAGTTGCTGTCAACATTTCTGTGCTCTTAATTTGTAAATACAAATGTGCTTCAAATATTTCAAAAGCTTTCCTTGTAGAGGAAACAATAACAACGCTTTGCCTAGTTGGTCATGCTTCTCTTTGCTTTGCTGTGATAGCCCTGACTAGGCATGATGAAAAGTTGGGGTAAGAATTACAGATTTGCTGCAAGAACAGCTTCAGAAATCTGTTGGTATTAACAACAGCAGTTTTGTGTGTGAATGTATTATATAATATGAGGGGAGAATCCTAATTGAAATCTGTTGCTAAACAAGTGAAAAGGACCCCTCACAAACAGCATGAGGTTCCAGGCCAATGATGCTTGTATTAAACATAAAACAGGTCTGGTTTGTGAGTCCCTCCACTGCTGTAGAATAGCATACACACACGAGGAGTTTATAAATATTTTTTGTATTTACAGATATTATGTATAAATAAAACAACTGTGAAAGCTGAAATAATGGCAAATATTTACATACTATGTTTTCTTACCAATTGCCATTTTTTCTTTTTTTTTTTCTCCATAGCGTTTACTAAATGCTGTAAAGAAACCGGTTTTCTCATGGTAGTGAAGTGTCGGAAAGAGAACACAGCACTGAAGGACTGCCTGGTTGGCTAGTAAGTCCCTGGGGAGCTTGTTTTGCTACATGTTTGTGGCTGTACTAATCTAAAATTAAGTACTAAATCTGCTCAAAAGGGTTTTGCTTGTGAGCTGGGTGGAAATTTCCTGAAAATTGCATCTTTGCTTTCGAAGAAAATGGGGTGGTCTGGGCTCCACTTGAGAAGACGTTATTTCACTAATAAAACTGTTCTGTGGCTAGAAAGACTTCATCATTTCAGTTGTAATGGAGCCAGCATTTCAGCTCATGTGAAAGTAGCCCTGTATGCACCCTGCTGAATCGCCTGTGCGGGGGTAGGGGGGAGCAGTAGGAGCACCTTTGTATTCTGTCCATGTTCCCTTGTTGAGACAGAAAAAAATCATTCTGACTTTCCTTCTTGAACTGACTTTCAATATTTAGTCTTTGCTCTGAAAGTGTCCTGCTGCTGCCGTGAACAGCACTAGGAGATTAAGGTATTAGAAGGGCTGACCTGATGCCACAGGGGATGGAAATGTCTCATTTCGAGGTCCTAATTTACCCCCACTGCCACCGGCCTGAAGTGATTGTTGAATTTCTTAGTTTGAGGGTTGCTGTTTTTTTAGCTTGATGTTGGTGGAGGTGGTTTGGTTTTGGGTGGAATGGGGGTCCTGCCCTGTTAAACGGGAGTTTCATGTGAAATGCCTTTAAAGCAGGGGCAGTTGGTCTCAGGTAGTTGGGAACTGATAGAAAAATCTGTACAGCTAGGCCAGTGTTCAAGCCAAACTGCAGCAAGAACGTCCTGGAGTTGCTCAGTTTTATTGGTCTATACATCCAGGTGGTAAATTCTGCCTTTTTAAAAAACAAAACAACAGCGCAAAAACCAAACCTGCACTGTGGAAAAATATTTAGTGCTTGAATAATTGTATTTAAAGCTACAGGTAAAACAAATTAAATGTAATGATCCAAGGCTTAAAGGTGTTCCCATGACATCCAGAGTAGTTGTTCAGGTATGAAAATACCAGTGTTATCCAGTAGCTCCTCATACTGAGGAAGCTAACTGCAAGTAATAAGGAATAATATGGCTTTAGTCAAACATTAGAAGTGTTTCCCTTTACTTTATGGTTTCGGTGCATAAGCATGAAAAGGACTACGCCTCAAGAGACAGCTCTGTTAGAAGAGAATGCAGACCAGCTCAGTATTTAGGCTTCAGGAAGATAAGTTTCACTGCTTCTGTGCTTCCTAAAAAAGAAAAACAAACAACAAAACACACTATTGAAAGCAGACAAATTTCTGTGCAGGTGAAAGGAATATCAGTTTGGAGCGCTGTTCATGTAGGATCTGTTCCATATTCCAAGCTATAAAACAGTATTTTGTTTGTCTTGTAGCTATTCTGATCCATCATTCTATGAAGAATGCAAAACAGAATATCTGAAGCAAAGAGAAGAATACAGAGCAACTGGAATTAAGAAAAAGAAACAGAAGATTACTTCAAATATATAATTAAAATTAAAAATGAACTTTCCAAATTTTATATCCAACTTAACTTGATTTAAACATTTCTTATAAATCATCAGTACTCGTCTGTGTGGAATTTAGCTGAAATTCCCTAAATGAGATGTAAATAAAATCTCTGAACGTGCAAGGTCTACATTTTTTATTTTCTGTAATAAAAGCTATCAAGCATGTTCTCGTGGTTTGCAAGAGAAATTACAAAGGTCCCCTCTGGAGCTGAGACATTGTTACAAGCTTTAAATTCTGAAGGGCTGGTTTTTATATTATCTACTTGTATGTGACAGGCTACATAAAAACTTCAGGGTGAATAATTTAAGCTGTATGAAGTGATTTTAAATGGGGTATATAGTGAAGTTGGTGTATTTTCTCATCTGAGTTGAGGGTATAGAAAAGCATTCTTGGTGTTCTTGTAAGAAGGGCAGCAAACGCAGAAGGGAAAAGCCTCATGGACCAATTTGCTTCACCATTTTCATGAAAATGTTGAGTTATGCAAGCACCTGATACAAAGTGCTTAAGTTAACATTGCAGTTTAGTCCTTGTCTTTTATTGGGGTAATAATAATAATATTGCTTCCACTATTAGATAGCGGAGTGTCTGGAGGATTGGGGAATGCTGAGAAACAAAGACTGATAAACATACAGCATTCTGGCTTGTCAGGCAAGCTTAAGTGGCACTCAGCTCTACAGCCAGCCAACACAGAAGGGGCTCTGTGGACTACAGTGGGTTCTGTGGACTATAGTTTCTTACACATGTACTTGCTCTTGGCATCTTAGTTCAAGCACCTTGGAAAACAAACAAAAAAGTGCATTTCAAATCAATTAGTTGTAATTAATTTTTTCCCCCATCAGATGAATCATAAGATAGATGTAAATAAATAAGGGTCAGCATATCTCAACAGCAGCAACTGTTCTGTTACTCCGCTGTGAAGGGAGGCCTGCTACACTTACAGGCTCTCCGTCCAGAGGTTTGTGTTCATCATTTCTGGCAAAAGCCCGGACAGAAATGCTTTGGGCCGGGGTAAGCATTCTCGTAGAGGCAGTGCCCTGTGTTGCCAGGGGTACGCAGGTGCCAGCACCCTGCTCTCCTGGTGCTCACTCAGGCTTGTACCACTGCTGGTCAATACAGACAGGAACAGCAGCAGTGTGGGTGTTCCTTCTTCTCTTGCTTAGCAGGAAGCAGGTGAGGAGGAACCTCAGTGCAGTGACTGGTACAGCGCAGTGACTGGTACAGCTGGTAGAATTTACACCGATAACGAAGTCCTGTTTAACCTGCTAGTATTACTCCCTACCCTTTTATACATGCTTCGTATGCATGACTGAAACCACCCTTGCTTGCTTGCCAAGCAAACTCTCCTGACAAGCCTGAAATTGCACCAAGTCATGCCATAAACCACTCACTTTTCTTTACCTACATAGTTGCACGTGTAAGAACTGGGTTCTCACACCTCTGCCTTTGTTTGCTGTGGCATTTAGAGCTGGGCTCTGCCCTTAGCTCTGGCATCAGCATCCTCTGTAACACACCCACGGCCTTAATTTGATGTTTCCTAGTTTTGAATTCTTGATTTCACACCTTCTGTATTCTTAATGTCTTGTGCAGTATCTTGTATTTTAATTGCATTTACATCTTTTATTTAAAATCAAAATGAAAGAATGAGAACTCTGAAGTGTCAAACTCTTATTAGTAAATGCTTTGAGTTTTGCTTTCATTGCAGCTGCTGCTTCTTTCTCCTCAGGTTAGCAGGAAGCAGCCCTAGATTCTCATGAAGATAATAAAGCATCACTAGTACTGATAAAGCAGTAACGTAGTGAAGTGCATTCCTCCTCCTACTGCTCCTCAAGCAGGGCCTGCAAGATTGTGTTCTGTTTACAGGTCCACAAAAATGTTCAAATACATTTGAAATAAGCGCTCCATCTAGTTAGAGTAGCAGTAAGCATCTGGTTATTTGCCATGCCTCTCCCCTGGATCAAACTCCCTGCTCAAAACACCCTCATCACAGCAGTTACTGCACCTCGCACTGCCTTGCTGTTCAGAACACTGCATCTTTCATCTCAAAGTACAACGCAATGAATTCTGCTCTGCTAAAGAGAACAGACTGAGGGACACCAATTTCAGCTCACGTCACAACACTTATTATAGACGAGAATTTTACAAAAGTGGTTCAGCTGCTTACAGGACTTGAGAATATGCAACAAAATTAAAGTGAGGGCTTACCTTTAGTGCTGATAATAATAATAAATACTTTTGTCCATTGTGCCACGTTCATACAACTGCAAGTTGCATACTCCTTCCCCTACAAAGAGGAAGGAAAGTCTGACCCATTAAAAAAAATATATAAAATCTTATTTCGGTAGCTGTGCTACACAAAGGAACAAGGAAACACCTTACCTTTTTTCCCACCATTCTTGTTCACACAACCTGCCCAAAGAGCAGAAAAAAATGCAGGCGAGTTGTTCAGCTACTGAAGCTCTTCACTAGGCCACAACATCATTATAAAGACAGGTGTCTGAGCACAGGATCCTCCAAGTCTACTGCAAAGTTTTTTTTACGCTTACATGGGCCTGTGTAAAATTCTTTGCCATGGCTATTGTTTTCCCGTACCTCCACCATATGTCTGGTACAGCTCTCATCTTCCAGCTGTAAAAATTTGACTGCACATTACAGCTAATTTGGGAGCTTGGTTTTCTTCCCTATGTATATATTTTCACATAGGGGGAAACTCATCAGCTGAAAACCCATAAAAGTGGCAGGAAGACTTTCAAGATTTTAAAAATGCTTAAAATTAATCAAAGTTACAGTGGAAGTTTACATTGTGCTACTAGGTTAGTCCAAGTCTCCAAACATCCAAATACATATTCATCAGCTTGCCATATGCTCACTTAAAAGTGCAAAGCAACAACCTCATCCTGCCCAAAAGCTGTCATTCATTGCTGTTGAATCAAATTAGTGCTTTCTTAAATTAAGAATCATCAAAACTATGGGTTAGGTGAAGTTTTAAGAAGTTCAAAGCTCACATTCAAGTGATTTTTTTGAAAGTTTTGGGCCTTACCTTTATGCAATGTCACTGCTTTATGTAATAAATGCACACAAAGCGCCACAGCCCCTTTACTACAGCTACTTCTGCATTAATTTGCTGTCACTACGATGAAAATGGAAGAAGTACCTTAAGCCACTAGTGGCATGGATTTAAATGACTTTTCCATCTTGAGTCAAAATTTGATTGCATGCTTCAGACCAACAGATGTTTCACAAGCCAGCCAGCTCCCAAATGGCTTCAGATCTGGGGACTTCCTTTTCAAACGTTACAGTTTGGCCACAGCAATGAGTGACTGGATTGGAAATGCTGCCTACAGCAAGCCCTCCGTGATGCTGCCCGCCTCGCTCAGATGTCAGCACTTCTGAATTCCCTCTCAGCAAACATCGCTTTCCTTCCATGGCCCCTTCTCCGGCACAGTAAGCAGCACAGGTAAACCAAGAGCTGGAAGCAAAGCCTGGAAATTCTTAGTCCCTGCCCAGAAAAGCTTAAAAATGAAGCTTCACCATCACATAGGACAGGCTGCCAGGGTGGCTTTTGACTCAGCAGGGACACCCCAGTAACACCCAGGAACATAAGGTAACCCGGTCCTTCAGTTCCAACATCCAAGAAGGTGTTTCTCCCAGAATACACTGAATCAGTCGTTTATTTTCATCCTGAACAGAGAAGAATGAACCTCAAACTAAGCCCTCTGTATTTGGAGTGACCTTTATACATAATCAAGAAATTAAATCCAAGTAAAACTTTTTGTGCCAAATACTAAAAGGAGATTTGTAAGTTAAACCAATTTCAAACAAAAATAATTTATTTAAAATCTTACACAGTAGAATTCCTTCATTGCACAAATCAAAGTATTAATCATGCGGATGGCTGCTGAATAATATACTTAAAAAATAAAATCATCTCTGTAAGGATGGAGTGGGGAGCCCCAAGAAGTAAGCTACTTTAAACTAGATACCGTATAGTTTATGCAGCCACATGAGAAATGCTTCCTGCTGCTTTGTTATTACACAGGTAGTTGGTTCTATCAGCTAAAGCCTAGTGACTTGGATTTGTTTTATGCATATTGGGTTTTGTTCTATTACTTTCCAAGAGATTGTACTCCCCTGAGTCAGCTGTGTTCATTGGTCAGAATAAATTCCAGCATCTGACACCATTTCCATTAATCACAGACAAGCCACTATACGTGAGCAAGATAATAGAAAGATAAAAAACTCTATCGGGTGAATGGGAAACATTATTTATGTATGCTGTTCACTAATACAATAGAAGGTATCCGAGAGGCATTCTTTCAACTTTGCTAGACAAACTGAAACAGGAGAAGATGGGCATCACATGAAGCACTTATTCCACGGGGAAAAAAGTGCCTGGAACCACACAGATCTTGTAGTGCCTTGGCTAAGTAACACCCATCATTAGAGGGGTTATCCTACAGCCATAGCCTCCCCACGTATTTGCAAGCAATTTTAAGATAATTTGCTACTAAACAGCTGTGAAATTCATTTTTTATTACACTGATCCCAAGCAGGACCTGCGGAGTTGAATACTTCACCCCCACACACACATCTGTACATAACATCTTTAGAATTAAGGATCTTCCCACCCATTACAAGTATCATGGATCTAAAATACAAAGCATTTTCCTTCCAAGTATTGAGCAGTCAAGGCATTTCACTTAACCCTGTTGTATTAAGCCAGATAAGAAGCAGAGCAGTCTTAAAAAAACTAGGCATAATTGTATTTGTCTAAAAACAGTTCGTGGCCTTAAGAGGAGAAAAAAAGGTAAAGTAGGACTTGGACACCCATCATCTACAAAGCAGGCAGTCACAATTTGAGTAACTTCAGCTCTCAATGGACTACACTAAAGATACCACAAAAATTCCTCTGTGTATCAACACCCAGTCCAATTAAATTAAGGCTTTGTTTCTTTAATAAAAGTTATTAGCCTGAACAACCACACAAATAAAAAGTCAAGGTTCTGGTGATGTGCAAAGGAGGCACAGTAAGGATAACTGCACTGTGAAAAGGACGATTCTGCGGCAGGCACCGCTGTGCCTAGAATGAAGTCTGTTTCCTGCAGCATAAACTGAGGGAAACAGGCTCAAGATCTACGATCCACTGGGTTCAGCAGCATTACTTATGATCCTTTTAAATCCACAGTAAGGCCCAAAATGGTGCAATCTGAACAAGATAGCGTAGGAGTGATTTCTCCCTTGCCATTATCTAATACAAATCAAAATTTTGACAAAAATCTCACCTTTCTTATAAAAAATCATATAAAAATGTATTTCTAAACCACAGGAATCAAAGTTAATTGTAAGGAGAGAGGAAGAGAGAATCCAATCTTCATTTTATGCCTTAATCTGAGAAAAAATGCTGTCAAAACTAAGCTCAGAGCTGTAACAAGTTTGAACGTGACACCAAGTGCTTGATAACATACAAATAGCAAACAAATACAGAACTGGATTATTTTGTTTTATTCCAAGAACTAACTTTCCACTGTAATCTTTTGGAAATGTATGCCATTTGCAAGACAAGACTATCTAGGCCCCGTGCTAGATTCGTTCACAGTATGCCATCGCAGCTTTAACTTCTCCCGATGTACAGCAGAGGAAGACTAGGCTTTCTGTTTTGGAAATAGAATTAAAAACAAAAACAAAACAAAACACATTTCAACCCATTTGTTTACCTCTTTAAGAGTTCAAGCAGTAAGGTGCCTATTCAGAATCATTCTAGAACGCCTCAGTTCATTCTAAAAATTGCTTAGCTCTTGTGCAGACAGTTCTGATTACACTGATCCAGGTAATCTGCTGGACAGTTTAACAAAGTTGTTTTATTTTTCATTTCCCAAAACACATTCTCGTTAGGTTTTGGAGGACTTGGGAATACCCAGGAATTATCTTCCAGAGAACTCTTTCCATATGAGTGGTGTTCCTGGAACGTTTTACCATCAACTGGAATGGGTCTCTCATCTGTCCATGCTTGCAGAGTCACTCTTTCAGATGGGATTTTCCCATCTCTCAGCAGAGGGGGAGGTACAGCATTGCACAGTCCTTGATCATTTTGTGAGAGTTTTTTATAGACTACCCCAGATGTCAAGTTCAACTTCGGAACATTCTTCAAGTCAACACATTGTACTGGTGCAGAAGAGGCAGCTGAAAAAAAAGATGATAAAAAGATTTTTAAATAATAGGTTATTTGGTGCATTTTTCACATACTCCAAATGTACTACAGTACAGCAGGTATGTTGAAGCCAGTGTTTGCAAGCTACAAGTTTGCAAACAGTCTTTTACTTTAGTAACTGCTTAACGCTACAAACAGAACATACTAACTTCCTCAGATTTTGCAAGATGAACCAGAGATCCTCACATCATCGTGTCTGAAATATACCCAAGTCCAAGGAAACCTCCTGGTCCCCACTTCAATACAGGTGAAATCATTTGAATAATCTGAATATTTTTTTTGACAAGACTGGAGTGAATACTGAAACAGAAAGGATTTCCATGTGCTTGGAAAAATCGACCAGATTCAGAATATTGCTTCAGTAAGAACACACTTCTTCCTACGTTACCGATTCTTTTAACAAGGCATGTTCTCAGGCTGCCAAGAGCCTGAAGACAAAGTCCATGAAGCAGGAGGAAATGCATGTTACAGGGTCCCTACGCTCCAGTATTGTCTGACTTTTGAAAGTAAAGCCACAGATTGCACTGTTCAGCCGTCTGAAATTCCAGGTGAGTTTTAAACCATATCAGGAAGGGAAGGATTTTGAAACAGGATGGCATCTACCTGAAATGAAAGAGCTGCAACTTCAACAGACACCTGAAGAGACAAATATATTCAGGTAATGTTTTTGTAGTATTACTTCAGCGCAGTAGATAAATGATTCCTATAGTTAAATAAACTCATAGGTAGTTTTTGAGAATAGTTGTGAAACTCAAGTAGGAACTGTAATTTGTAACTTCAGTTCTAGGGACAACAAGAAGAGTCAGTATCTCAAAGACTGCAATTTGCCACTAAAAATTAAAGGATCTTACCTAATTTGCAAATGTCAGCCAAAAGCACTTTCCAGCAAGAGACAGCATATCTGAAAGATATGCTGATAAATTCAATTTGGCCACCTCATCCTGACAGGCATAAAAAGCCATTCAAGGGTCTACAGACCCTTCGAAGTTTAAGGAAATGTAATCAACTGTAACATATTTGAAATACTACTACCTTAGCAGCAGGGTTAGGAGAACTGTAGTAGTTATTAATAATCTGTACACAAGTAAACAGGTTTTACTCTCTGGAATGTTTACACTAAGTTTTCTAACACCTTGGCTGTTTGAAGCAGCACACCTACACTCAGAATTGTGTGGCATCACAGCCCCACGAGTGAACAGGTGGTATAATTTATTCTCAATGATCCCTTAGGTTAGAACTAGTCAAACTCCAATGTTTGCAGTATTCAAATTGGAGTGTAGCCTCAGCTCCTCTTTAAGAAATAAGGCTTTCCCCCTCCCCCCCCTCAGTGGCAAAACAGTTCGTCCAGAGCTAAACAGAAAGAGCCAGGTAAGTTTGCCGTGGTCAAGGTATGTTCAACCATAGCAGCTATGCAAAGAGTACGGGAGCAATCCTTGACCTGTTCTGCTGGCTATCTTGAAGTAACTTCAGGTAAGAAGTTCCCTCTACAGTATCAATTGCTGAGATACCTGAAGTAGTTGATTTAATGTATTTATTATAAGACAACTAATACTAGTCAGCAAAGCAGAAATTTGGTTTTCAATCTTAAATTTGTTCACGTTCTACCTGCTCAAAGGGTAGAGCAAAGGTAGAAAGGGTACCTGCCCCAAGACATTGGGCAAGAAGAGAAGGTTGGGCTTCACGTGATCTATTGGAAAGGCCTTTGAAAATATAACAAAAACCCATGAGCAGATGTGTAGAAGTTGCCTCCTTACATAACTGACAGCTAAGCAGAATCTGTGTGTTAACTGATACTGTTAACATCAAACACTCAGCAAGAAATACCATGTTCCACAGACTTCACACACCTTGAAAGATGATGAATAGTACTTAAAGAAAAGCCCCTCCATCCCTGACACTATATACAAACTAGTTGCTGCTATAAAGAGTGAAGGAAAATAGCTACTACTACAAGAACAGGAAGAGGAAGTTTAAAGCCAATTCTACCTCCATTTTCTATAAGCCAATATTTTTCTACCAATATTAACACAGATGTATCCGCATTGCATTCATCTGTGTGGCTAACAAGCAAGGTAAACAAGGAAATAGATTCTAATTTCTACCAAGGCTGTCCACTCTTACATACTTCTGAAAATTTATTGAGAGGAGCCTACAGAGCAAAAGGCAAAATACCTTGTTTTTCCAATCAATCAAGATTGCCTTTTATTGTTGTGGATGTACACACGCATTAACAACTGCAGAAATTCAGTTTGTTCACCAGGTAGAAGAGAAAGATCAGTACTTGTGTAGTGGCAAGACAGGTAACTCCAGGTTAAAAATAAAGCCAGAAAGATACTACACAATTACATCAAACTCTGGCAGACTTGAGGATTAAAAACTCATTCAGCTCTTCATTTCTCCACTGAAGTTATTTAACAAACATGTCCTAGAATTGAAGGAACACAGGCTTACCTGGTAACAATACGATCAGGTCTAGAATGAGTGTTAATAATTTATCAGCCAAGTACCAGAGAATGATCATTAATCACTGCTGGCCACAGACAAAGCCAGTCATTGACCTGGAGCTGAATCCTATCATTAGGTCACTGAGCCCATCAAATCTGTTTAGAAACAAAATATCTTGATCTTGTAGTAGATAGGGACATCCAAGACAGTCATTGCTACACCAAGTTCATTTTCTTTGACCACCACCTTCTGAACACAGTAAATACCACAGCTCAAGTGAGCAGAAAACAAAGGAAATAAACACCATGATAAACAGACTGATTAGGTCTGGTCCCACCGTAATAAGAACCTTTTTGTAAAGCAATTGGATCAAAAGAAGCATACATATAAAATAGAGAATAACATCTGATGAACTGCTAACAGAAAATACTCTCTCCTAAATTGTTTGCAAGGTAGTAACAGAAATAAAGCAGTTTTGCAACATCCGTTAGCAATATGTCATTTTGCACAGCACTGTGATAGAAAATGCACCTTTTCTGTATGCTAATGTAAAATATACAGCCATAAGGGAATTAAAGTTAACTTTAAAATGCTGCCAAATTAATACTTTCTATATTCTATAGATGGAAAATAGGACTTGCATTTGAAAAGATTTTTTTTTTTTTAATATGAAGTAGTTGTGGTAAAAGGTCAAATACGAGTAAACTTAACACCTCAGCCTTGTGCACATAAGCAACACTTGACTGAGAAAAAAGCCACAAGGGGAACAGAATACAGTACTGAAGAAAAAACACATCAGCAACACCTTTATGTGTGAAGTTGACCAGTATAAGACAGAAGCAGAAAATGGGTAGGCTGGAACCATAATATAGCCTAGCTTATCAACTTCAATTGATGAGATTTTGACAAGATATGATAGCTAGTTTCTTTTTAAAATGGTGCAGCTTGGATCTACGATTTGTGTTTGTAAGGTCTGTTACTGCAAACACTGACTTGCCTTTCTTGGTCGGTGTTGAGATTGTTTTCAGTTTTCGTAGAACCTCAGCTTGCACTTCAGTCACTAGCTGCAAATTAGACATTTCTCTCTTCAGATCCCAATATGCTTGTTGCACACTTTCAAAAAAAAAAAAAGAAAATCCAAGTTAAATACTTGCCACCTCTAAAGCACTCCCATGCCTACTACCATCGCCAAGGGTTAACAAGCATTAACTGTTAATAAATTGTTTTTACCTGACATACGCTGCCGATTTTACTAGAGTACCATCATTCAAAATGAGCTGAGCAGTACTAATAACTACCTTAAACTGAACAACTTTTCTGTATTATAATCTTTGTAAGTTACATATACATATTATACATTAAAATATGAAAGTCTTATATTAACGTACTAGATAATACTAATAATTTCAAGTTGCCCAAATGGAAAGAAATATGAAGCTTATTCTCCAATATCATTATTTTAAATTATCTTCCCATAAAATTAGTAGTCTCAAGTGAATATATTTTTAAAAGATAATAAACGAACACTAAGTTGCAAGCAAGGTAGACTATGATCACTGAATGGCTTTTGATAAATGACCCGTCACACCATCATATGTTATGATCCTAGTCACATTAATTGATCACAATCTTGAATACTCAAAAATTGATATTTTGGGTCTTTACACCATTCATTCTGCTACAGTGAATTCAGACTGGATTCTAGAGGTCCAAACAGAGCACACATAATACAAACACAGGGCAAAATAATTCAGCACAGCGTTTCATATTCAAGTCATCTAATTTAAATTAAAATACTGCCTCATCAGAAAGGGTTAAAATTAGAAGACCCAATTCATTCTCTGATAAGACAGCACAATTTGAGAAATGTATTTAGCAACAACAGCACCACGCCAATGTTGACGTTTCAGATAATTAGCTAGTGAGAAAATGAAGAACAAAACCCAGAAAAGTTAGCAGCTTTATTTTTGAAGAAGTTCTGCTTCTGTCATCTTTACCTGTAAAATTCACTTGACTCTGAACTTTTAATTGTAAAATTTTCATCTAATTAAGCTGATGTTGCAACCATCCTTTGTTTTTTTAAAAAGTCTCAAAAATAAGATTAAACAAACTTCGGTTACATTAAAACGGAACTGTCCAATATTTACACATGTGAATACAGGAACAGCTCAGTGTCTGTCACCATCTCCACCATTCATCTCCTACAAAGACAGGCTGAGAGAGCTAGAGTTGTTCAGCCTGGAGAAAAGGCGGCTCCATGGAGACCTTATAACAGCCTTCCAGTACATAAAGGGGGCTTTTAAGAAATACAGACTCCATCAGGGAGCGTAGTGATTGGACAAGGAGTATATTGCTAAGAGGGTAGATTTAGATAGGATATAAGGAAGAAATCCTTCACTCAGGGGGTGGTGAGGCACTGGCACAGGCTTTCCAGAGTTGTGGATGCCCCATCCCTGGAGGTGTTCAAGGCCAGGCTGGATGGGGCTTTGGGCAGGCTGCTCTGGTGGGAGGTGTCCCTGCCCATGGCAGAGGGGTTGGAATGAGGTCATCTTTAAAGGTCCCTTCCGACCCAAACCATTCTGTGATTCAGAAAGAATTTTGTAACATGAGTTTAGCTCCATTAAAAAGGATCTTGAAAAGGGTTGCAGGTACCAAAATTCTACTTAAATCACACAACATGTTTTAATTGTTTTTGTGGATACCAGTCTAGAATCCCATTGCAAAGCCCAATTTTCAAGGAAGTTGCAACTGAAAACCAAGGATTTCATGTGCTTGGATGTTTACCCTATATTGCCTTCTAACATAGAACATAAACCTTGAATATAAGAACTTATTCTTTCCCCTTATGTTTTTGTGTTTTGCACAGTTTACGTTCTGTATGGAAGACCAAAGCATTTTTAGCCACAAATACACCTCATATTTTTTCGTCTAATACAGAACTACATTTAATCAATTTGATCAGTTTATTTTTACTATTCTAATTACTATAGTAAGAACACAAGCAGAACGTGTGATCTGTACGTCTGTCTGAAACATTTACGATGTTTTATTTTGCCACCAGCCCCCATCCTGAAAAGCACAATCAGAATATAATCACCTTACAAAAAAATAGCAAACATTACATGAGAAGATTTTAGAATCACTACAGCTTAATCTGCAAAGTAGATTTGCAAAACAAAACAAAAAAATTAAAGTCAGATTTGCAGGCTGCTGACAAATGTGAAATAATTCCTTTCCAAAAACTTAACTAATTGCAAATGCATTTGGCTTTCATAAACAGCAGGGTTGCTTGCTACAATGAATGTTTCACATAGGAGTTTTCAAGTGTTCCCCTCGTCCCCACACACAGATTCTTGGATGGACTGACATTCCAAATGCATCACATGCTCGTTATGTGTATCGTGTTACACTAAACACTACACTGTACGCATGTTAATTCTGATGGCTGACACCTGAACACAACTTCTTGAAATAAATTTGCTCTGGAAGATCAAACAGAGCTGTTTTACCTTGAGATAACACCTTTTTTCAGGCGTGTAAGACTGACTATGAAGCTCCAGCAGAAACCACAAGAAAAGTGTGAGCTAGCTATCCAGTCAAGATGAAAGGTGAAAGTATAATTTGTTTATAGCGTCTACAACGTTATCATCATTATATCAGAGACCATATGAAAGAAATGTCTGTAGGGTTCTTTCAGTGACTGATTTCCTTTCCCATCTCTTCAACAGCCAAGTAAGCAAAAAGATACTGCTCTAAACAACCGGTCATTACGAAGGAGCACTCTACCCTCTTGTGGAAAATTGTGGAAGTGCATGAATTGGCATAACTGCCTAAGAGATGCAGATATTTCGTTTCTGCCAGAGAGATCATTTGGGAACTTTATGCAAAAGAACAACTCTTGATTGCATGAAAGACTTAAGGGATATATCTACTATGTAATATGGCGCACATACTGAATAGAGGATAATATAGGACTACCATAAGCACAATTACTCATTATTTGAATGGCTGTAAAATAATTAACAATGCTTTCTGTTCCACTAGGACTTTTCAAGAAAGCCGTTTCTTTTTGCATAGGTCACATATTGGTGCCTCAATATTAAAAAAAAAATATCTTTCAATGTCTTTTAATAGAAATATTATTGTAAAAATGTATATTCCAACACTAAGCAAGAGATCTGAAGCCACCAACCAAACACAGAAACCTCCTCATAGGCAAAACAAATAAATTCCTATAGCTGAGATGAGACTTGGAAGTTCATCTACCCCCTCCTCAAGTCAACAGATTATTAGTTGATTTTTAAGTCCAATATAATTTCTTTTTCTTTACAATCTGAAAATGCAAATACTTTCTTATCATTCTGGGCTTCAGACATCATTCTGTCTTCATACACAAAGGGAAAAAGACAATGACTTTGCTAAATGAAGTGCCCAGACTTAAAAGTAGGTTGTGTCATTTGAAATAACACATTTGAGCAGGCTGCAAGAATATCTACACCCTCAAATAACTGTCTCTCAGTAAAGTATGAAACATGAAAGCCACTTGATTATCATACCTCTGAATGTCTTGCCTTTGGAGGTGGTCTCCATTTAATGGGTTTTCATCTTGGGCCTGGTCCTGCATAACAGAGTGAGGGGAAGAACGAAAATGAACAGGTGAGTCCAAACCTATCTGAAAATCCTGCAATGAGTTCTCATTCATATCCCTTCTCTTCATATTCTCCTCCTACTATAATTCCCTCTAGACAAAGCTATAATGAATTTGATACCAGTTATTGTGGCTTCATGAAGGCCTACTGAAATTTCAAGCTACTTGTCAGTATAATGTACATATGGCATCAACCACAATGCAACACCTGAGTAACAATACCCATACAGGAAAAAATATATACACGCCATATATACACAGGGTTTTGAAACAATATTGACCTGTTGGATTAATTACCCATTAATCATGTTTCTCTATTTCACCTGAGCATTTCCTCTCCCACACACGCTTTTGAAGACTTTCTTACCACCACTCAGAGACTCAATTTCATTGTTCAGAAAACTCAGTTGCAGTATATTATTCTACATCTGAAAACTTCTACTTTTTTACTTCCTACATTAAGCAGTTACCAGGATCAAGGAGAAATTACATTTTAAAAAGTCAATTGTTCCTTCTATTTATTCTTTACAACAAAAGCTGCTGGCATAAGCATTAAATAGCATCATGTTTGGTATTTCTTCGAAACACTATTTTAGTCTGTTTTTTCTAGCAACATTCATTCTCACTCTGAAGTCTGCAATCTTCAAATATTGCTCTAAAACCACCTAAAGAAACCAACCCTGCATAGAAGTTCAAGTACGCCTTCAGAATTGACAAGCAAATATCTACAATAATTCCAGATTTAAGAGAAAACAACAACCAACAGTAATAAAGGTTGAAAAAAAAACCTTGCGGGCCTTCCAGGCGATGTGCTTTATCCCCACCTAGTGGAACAAACGCAGAATAAACCTGACACAAGACAGTTGACATGTAAGCACGTCCCCATAAGCTAGGAGTGGCTGCAGCACCACTGTAGGGACCCATTCAGTGCTAAGAACCGAATGCTCCAACTACGTATGCTTTGAGGGAGGCAGGAGAGAAGGACGTTACTTGAGGCTAGCTCTAGTCTGGTCTCTGAATGCCCAGAATAGGTTGGGGTGCATCTTAGTTTCATCCAAAAGGAACCCAATTCCCCTACTTCAGACTGCTCCATAGTACAAGGCACAGTAGGCAGTGACGATTAGATTTGCTTCAAAAGTACATTTCTGTAGCAATGTAAATGCGCCCATAAGAAAAAGATCAAAAGAAACATTCCCAAATTAAAATAAATCCTGTCTGTAGGCAGGATGATGGCCATGCAAGGATTATATTTCAGAGCGTTATGCACTCTGAATATTGACTCAAATACTACATTAATCAAAATTTCATAATAATAATTATTAATGACCAGAGAAGCAAACATAGGCTACCTCCTGAAACCATCACATTTAAATGTTTTAAATGTTTTGTGTAAAAATATGACTATTTATTATTTTACAACACTTCAATATGACTGCAGAGTCCTAGAGATTGCCACTGTACATCTTAGCTTTGACAGAAAGTGGCAAACACTTTTTTTTTTTTAAATAACCTACTTATTGTATTTTATTACTAAAATTGTATTTTATTACTGTTAAGCTAGCTTAATATTTCTTTTCCAGGTCCTAACTGTATCTGTTATACCATGAGTTGCTCAGAAGAGACACCTGCTTTAGAAACAGCAGAGAAGGGCATCAGAAGAGGCACGGCAAGGTTCTGTAAACCTGTATTTCTTTCTAAGTCCTAATGAGAAATGTACTGAAGTGGCCATATTCTTTCTGCTGCATTTTCTCCAAACAATCCTTCTTGCACAGCCATTCCCTCCTCTCCCTAGGTAGCTCCTTTTCACTGTCCCCAAGATCTACAGGAGTAAACAAGGGCAGAGAAAGCAGATACTGATACTTACTTTGAACTATATTTGCCTGTTCTGTCTCAGATCTCCCTTTCATTTTCTTAACCAAACTATCAATTCCACCCTACTAATTCATGCTTTCTCATCCTAAATTCATCATCCAATTTCAGGCTTCACAGATCTCTGCTCAATCTCTGAATGAGTAGTTAGGGATAAGACTGAGACTGACTGAACAGTTGTAGTGGCTCTCTCAACACCCTCTTTATCTACTTGCACAACCAGTTCCATTCTCTTTTAGTACCTGACATTTTCATGTTCTTTCTATTCCCAACTTTCTTCTTCTCCCACTATGATAGTCTCATCTAGCCTCAGACATTCAAATCCTACTGTCTTCTCCTCCTGTTGTTTCAGCTGTTTCCTGTGGATACCTCAAGGTAAGGTCCCAACTACTGGTTCCAGTTCTCACCAGTATCCTAGCTCAGCCCAGGATGTGTCTTCTTACAAACAAACAAACTGCTTTTCTGACAAGCTTCATGCCACTATGCTAAAGAAAAGTGTTAAAGCTCCTTAAACAAAGTTCGTAATATCTTTTAACACAAGCATTCCATTGTTGCTTTTTTTTTTAAAAAAAAAAGACCATGTTTGGCTCAAACTTTCAAAAAAGTTCAGCCTGAGACAAATACCAACATAAGCAACTTTGATCGGAATGGTGACTTTAAAGAAACAGTAAAGCTTTATTTTCTGTTGTTGTTGGTAACATCCAGGTAATCTCACCTCTGTACATGCACTGCTTCCAGAAGTAAGCCAGCCTATGGCAATATTTAAGGTTAATTTCACTAAGATGTTCATCTTGCAACTGATTATTTTTTGTATCCATTTTTTCACCCTTTATTTTGCTTGGACAAGGGATTTAAAATAATGCTCTAACAAAGCCAAATCTGTTAATACAAAGAAGTCCTTAAAAATGAAGGTACCTTCTGCTTAGATTTTTGCAATTCCTTTCTGAGACTACTGCACTCTTGCTTGAGGTTTTCTAGATCCTGTTCCAGACTATGCACTTTCAGGTCACTGTTCAGCTTCTCTATTTCCCAGCTGGACTGATTGCAATTCAGGTTTCTCATAACTGTGAAAAAGACAAACAAGACAATGAGATTTCAGTCCCCGTTCAAGAAACATAACTCCTATAATATATAAAGTTTCACCTCAAGCAGTCTACGCTCTACAGAAACCTTATTCTGTACTTTCTGAATAAACTGCAGTCCATGGTAACAGAAACAATAACACTGGTCAAGTTGTAGGCAGAGGAATAATCCATTTTCTGAGTTTAAAGTAGAGTCCTCCTTTCCAGAACTGCACTGGAGATTTTAAGTAACAAAAAGAAGAAGTAACATAAAAAAACACTGGAAATACAAAAATCACTTCATACATGCTTTGAAAACGAGCCATTTCCCCTCAGGTTTGTATCATTGCACAGCTGAACCAAGTTTTGTTTTTTCCCAAGTTTTTATGTCAAGAAGTTCCATGCAGAAAAACAAAAGAAAGAGACTTCGGTAACATCTAGATTTTTTCATTTGACAGAAAAAAAAAAAAATCATGTGATCACTATTAAGAAGCAACCTAATCTCATCAGTTCTAGGAGGCTAGTTAGAGGGCAAGAAAAAGAACGAGACAGGAAGAAACTCCCCAGTCTTCAACGACACGGTATACCCACTTCCAGATTTAATGATTTATACAAGCTTAAGCTACACTCATGTTTTTTAAACAAGACACTCAGAGCCCACTTAGGAATAAAATTGATTACCCAACAAGGCTTCAAATCACATTTTCAAAGCTCTCTTTATAAACTCTGCACTTCATATCTCCTTAAACCATTATGTCCTCAACAATTGCTATTATAACATGTAGTTTGTTCTTCTAGGTTGAAAAACATTGTGTGATAGAAGCACCATATCACATGCTTCAGGTCCTCTTGGAAAGTAATCCAATTCAAGCATAGCATTGCTTATACCAACCTTTCAAATGACTGCGTTTGTAGAGAATCTCAAGTCCAGTCCATAGATTTAAACATACGGACAGCATTTTCTTGTTAAAGTACAAAAATAAAGATCTTATTTCCCCATGTTTTATTTTATATACCCATTTTTTTCCTGTCATATCCCAACAGCAAGACAAAGCACTATACCAGTTCATCTACAGCTGTCAGAAGAAGTGGTATCGACTGTGTAGTATTTGATACTTGAACTAGCAAGTCCTTGCCCTACTCTGATGAAAAGCTGGTGAGGTCTAGAGATGTATATTGCTTGCCTATTAAAACTGTCAAGCTGTGCACATTTCTCAATGGATTAATATAAACTGCAATGGAAGAACACAACTACCTCAGATCTTTACCATGGAGCTCCTTGCCTCTGATATTTTAACATGCAGACAACACAAACTATAACATCACAGACAACACAAACTCAAAGTACCTCACACTACAGTATCTACCTCTCTTACCTAACCGCTATGTACAATTATAACTCTTATGCCCTGAGTTCATAATATAACCATTAAAAGTAGTCAGCATATATTAAGATGTAACCAAATGCATACCTTGTTGAGTTTCCACTTCAGTTTTTAGTTGCAAAAGCTCTACTTCTTTAGACTGCAACTGTTCATTCAAGGCTTTCAAGGATTCTGCAGTTTCTTTTGTCTGTTTTCAAAGAGAGAAGAAAAAAAAAAAAACAAAAAAAAACTTGTGAAAGTTTTCTTCTATCACATCTGGCACGTCATTTTTTTCTAAATACAATTCATTTTTTTCTAAATACTAGAAAAATACTGCTTTGATTTTTTCTAAAACCATTAGCCTACCCCTATAGGAAAATTAAGATACTTAAAACTATTGTCATTCCTAAATAAAGTATCACCAAGCACTTACAAAACCTAAAGGAGTGATAAAACAAATACCTCAGATCCTGATTAAGTCATTACTTAAAAAGACCTACTATTTTATCCAGTTTGCTTTTCAGATTATCTCGGTCGATGCAGGCTTCCCGATAGGCTTGGTATGCCTTATTTACTTGCTCACGGCCAACTGAACTACGTTCTTCCTCCACTCGGGAGCCACGCAGCTAGAGACAAGAAGAGACATGAGAAACACGTTCTGTATCTTACAGTGAGAACTTTTTTTCCTTAAAGTTCTGAAAAATGTTGATGGAATACATTGATATGGACCAAAATTTCACAGAAATACAACAAAGCCCATCTATAAATTCTGGAAACTCTAACCATGCTTAGTCCTTGCTAATCTTCTGCTATGAGTATTTAAAAAATCATCCCCTGGTCATGATTACTTACACTGACAATTTCTTAAACAATTTTTTTCCAAGTTCTAGAGATGGAAAACTTCCAAGTTGTACTTTTTGGAAAAAGAGGTTTAAGCACATGAAGACGTAACATACAGAAAATTCAGAACAAACTAAAAATTTATAGTGACTCATAACATGAATACTGCATTTTTTCCCCTGGTGTATTCCTATGAGAAAAGCCAAAGCAGAATTATTTTAAAAATACCTCTGTTAACTTCCAGGTCACCACTGTCTCATTGCCTGCTAAGGCAAAAGACAAGCAAGGGGAAATAAGTACTACCAATCAGATTGCTCCCTTCTTTCTGACAAAGTGTATTTGTCAAGAAGCCTTACAGACCTCAAACTACAACTGTCCACACAGAAAGTTCTTGTTTTGGCTAAGTATCACATTATGCTTTTCATTCTTTTTATTCTTCACGCTTACTATAAAAGAATTGAGACATTTGAGAGCATTCCGTGTACATAATGCAGATTTGTAAGCATTTTCTTAAAATTTAAGACGTACAAAAAGAATACAAAAATCAAAGCATTGACGGAATATAGTTACTATGAATATCTCCTATTCTAGGTATTAATCTGAAAGAAAGTATGAGAAATCTTATTTTTATGACTTGCTATCTCTGCCCCTTGTTTTTGTACTGACCTTCAAAGTATGTGTACTACTTATTAAAAGTTTTGTCCTTTACATTTCTCCCCCACTCCCCCAAAAAAGTTTTTATTTCCAAACAGAGGCATTCAGATAGAACATAAGCCTTACCAAACTTTCTGAGTTTCCATACACTTTGAAATTTACAACTTCAAAAAGGTAACAACCCACGTGTTTCTTGGTGAAGTTGATAAGTTAACATTTTTCTTACCTTCTCCTCTAAAATTCTCACTCTTTTCTTTAAAACGGAGTTCTCCTTCTCTGTCTCCTTTAGCCGCTTCTTGATGTCTTCATATGCGGTGACAAGGGCAAAGTGGGAGGCAACAGACTCATCTCCACTATAAGCTGAAACAGGAATCTCCCCGTCTCTCTTATGACTGTTGTCTGCTTTCTCATGGTTCAAAATACAGATGTCATCCTCTATCAGCTCCTCCATGTCAGCTGTTTAAAAAGATAGATACAAGTCAAATTTTCGCAAAGACAAGTTCATCAAGTCTGTAAACCTTCCAAAATAATACTGGAGGATGTTTCTGCTTAAGTATGACTGCAAGACCGAATATTTGGGAAATATCTTTATCTTGCAGAAAATCTTGAAACCCATCTTACATGTAAGATGTGTGTTAGAAGAAAACAGATGTTACTTGATAAAAATATTTTGACTATGCATCAGACTTCTGAGCCCCAAATTCTTTTTTATTAAGGTTTAACACCATACCTTTGGCTGGTATGAAATATTTAAACTTGACAGACACGTCTCACTAGGGTTTTTTTTCAATTCCACACTGAACTATAGTAAAAGAGATTACAGTTGTGAGAAACTGACCAACTATGTTTCCTGAGCACAAGCACACCAAAAGGAAGGCATTTAATTTGATTCATTCTTGAATGCAAATATTTATACTTTTACCAAACTTTTAAATGGAACCTTAACACTAGCATTAATCCTTAAGAAGACTACACTGTTAGCTACTCTCTAGTCACAGTAGAAAACATCCTGCCACACAGATAGTCACTCCTAACCGCAGATAAGATGCAAACGAAAAAATACTTCGCGGCATGATCTGTCTCAACACGCATGTAGAAAACTAACAATAATCTGACCATAAGAAGAGTATCACCATCACTAGGTGAATCCACCTGAATGACAAATGCAAAGTAATGACTGCATTGAGCTTTCACTGCAACACATTTTTTAGGCTGAGCAAAATACTTAACAAGAAGGTTGTTATCGTGCTCTCCATTATCTTATCTCAAACTCCAGGCCTTAATCAAGAAGCCCCAACAGCAGTTTCCTTCACGTGACTAGTTATCACAAACAAGTTCCGGGTCATTGACATGGATTTAGTTATGAAGATCAAGATTCCTCGTCTTTATGTGCAGTACTAACGTACAGTATTTGAAAACATTTATCCCCACCCTAAAACTAGTGATGTTACTAGTAACAAAAATAATCCTTCTACCCCCTCGCCCCCAAATCCTTCTGTTCCTGATGATTAGACAGCAAACCAACAGAAACACTGGAATGAAGGAATAAATGTAATGGAGACAGCTTGCGTTGAACGAAAAAGTTTTTTCAGTGGAGAACTGACCTGATCAGCAGAACTCTGCAGGGCAGATGTGGACCGCTGGGCGGGAAAAAACCCACGCCCACAACTGCTGCCTCTGTTGTGTATTTGCTACTTCAGTTACTAGACTTCCTTCTTAGACTAGGATATTTGTTCAGCAATACTAAGAGGTAAAGGGATCAACTGCCTTCTACCTTTCATCTATGTGGTCCAATTCACTCCGCTGTTTGTAGCAATGGAAAAGCTGCGTGGACTGCAGCTTTATGAAGAGCTCTATAGCCCAGACACAGCTGAACAATGGTGCTGTTATCACATTTGCCTCAACTTGCTCCAAGCCAGACAGACAACACGATAAAAGCTGTGACAGCTTGTTTATACTGAATAGGCAGCAATGGAGTCGCAGCAGTAAGAAAACTATGCACAAACCAAGGCTTAAATTCCTCCAATGGTTATCCTTCAGGAAGTAAACAGATGCACTGTACACTGTATTACATATTCTAGATTAAAAAAAAAAAAAAAAAAAAAAGCTTCCCTTGCCTGTCATTCCACCTCACGCTTACATAGGTAGAACCTTGCAAAGAAAGCTTGCTTCCTTCTCCTGGTAAGAATTTTAAAGCTCCACGTACAAGGTGACATTGACTAAACGCACTGTCATTCAAACGGCATTACCTGATCGAAGGAATCGCTTACTGCCTTTATGACCTTCCAGAAGAGCAAGACCTTCCAAGTAAGCAGGACTCCATATAATATTTTTATAAATTCAACTACACCCTAAAACTGCACCCACTAAGAGGGCTAGTTACACTTACTGGTTTTTACGTAACAGCTGTCAGATAGCTTATGGTGTTACTGGACTCCGGACTTCTGATACTGTTCTCTAAAGCAGCACATAGGATGCTATTTACAACGCAAACAATCAGCCTGTGCGTAATTCAGAAGGGCTTTTAATATATGTTTTTCTACATTTCAACGCACAAGATTAACACTTCAGGAAGCTCTGGTACATGCATTTTGAGTAATCTTACTGCACAGCAAGAGAAGACGAACAGCCTACCAAACAAGAGCCTGCTTCTCCTGAGAATGAGGTGCCCCACGTAAGACAGTTCTCTGTCCATCCCCTGAAAGAACAGATCTAATGATGACACGTTTTGGAGGGGACAGTGGCAACAGACCTGTGCATGCTTAAATGCAGAAAGTGGGATATTCAGAAGGACCAGTCAGATTTTTTAATTGCTGGCTTCAATCAATAAAAAAAGAAAATTCTTATCATGAAACACGCTTCTCTCAACTGGAATCTCAACAGCTTCAGCCAAGAATGAAAACTCACCAGGAATATTCACATGGTATGTACTTCAATAGAGATAGTGAAAAATAAAAGTGAAGTATCGTTAACACCACGTGCTGTATTTTACTGCTACAGCCACACAAAAGTGCAGTTGTTCCAGCTTTACAGGAAATACAGTTCAAGCCACCACTGCAGGCAGGCCCAACGTGAAAACAAAACCAAGACTTTGGACTGGCGTCACTTTCAAGGAAATAGATGGTTGCATAAATGCCACTGAACACCAATTTACTCAGAATTTCAGAGCATCACATGGAGGAAAAAATAATAAAAATATTACATGACTGCAAATTTGGCATAACATCACTTACAAAAGCTACAGCGCAGACATTTCATAAAACAATAGGCTTCTGATATTTGGAGATTTCCCTCTATTCCCTCTATCTCTTAAAGGGCATTTCTGTTTTTGGAAAGAGCACTGCTCTCAAAACTGAAAGCATCTATTCCTCATAGAATAAACAAACCATTCGGACTGCTAAGAGATTTCATCATGCTATTGCCAGTCAAACTGAAAGGAAGTCTTCACCTATTTCACTCTAAACAGCTCCCCACTTTTCTCATAATAATGCTCTCTACCGTCTAGTTTCATAAAACTACAACAAGTTTATAGAAGAAATAAAGAAAAATGTATTTATCAAATCTAAGGTATGAATTGATACAACATAATTTTAATAATTAACTCTATCAGTAAAGATCTCTGTTGTCTGTGCTTACAGAATACTCCTTATTACACGTTTCAACATGTTTCAAACCTCATAACCCATGCAACTATATAACACAAAATGTCTAAGGTAAAAAGGTGCTATGACTTCTCTGCTGGATGACTCGATGACCCAAAGGTAAGTTACAATACACACATCACCAACTGCAGGATATTTTATACAGGCACAGGGAAAAACTTGCAACAGAAAATTAGAGTGGCATTGCTGAACTGATCTAAATAAACCAACACAACCTAAAAAAAAAAAAAAAAAAAAAAAAATATAAAAAAAAAAAATATAAATGCTGAAAAAAAATTTCAAAATTATTGAAAAAAAAAAAAACAACAAAACAAAACCACCATCAAACCCCAAAGTAATTTCTCCTGCACCTGCTAAGCTGGTATTAAAAGGCCAATAGGAGACGTAAGCTCATACAAGAATAAAACCTGGCTGTTAAACAGTAAGATCAGCAGTTCTATAAAGGTTACTGTGAAACATAGTTTACCCAGCTCTTTGCTGTGCTGTCAGGGAAAAAAAAAAAAAAAAAAAAAAAAAGTTAAAAAAAAGAACATGCTCACAAATACTTTTCTTCACAGGAAGTTTTGTTAAGATATTTAAACAATGGAGTGAAACCCTCAGAAGACAGGACTTTAAGAAGTGGGATTGTATCTCTAAGAAATCACTGACAATAGATGCAGCTTTCAGTACTACTGTCTAAGGATAGGAACCAATATGTAGTTTCTCCACTGTTGTATTATTTATACAATATATATTATATTGCCAAGTCTAGCCAGAGACCTTCCTGTCTTTTACTCCTGTTGGCTTCCCCAGGTGGGAGCTGCACATGTGCTCGGCTGCAAATGCCACACAGCTGTCATTCTAAAAGCACCTGGGTGAAGATGGATCTCTGGTAACCAGTTAACATGACAGATTTCCCACTGGTAACCAGTTAACATGACAGATTTCCCACTAAAACTTTTAAACTAATATACAGACAAGTTATTAATGTTTCAGAATAGAACTATTGTCCATCTCAGCCTACCTAAAGCAAGTTTACAATCCCAATTGCTGCACATCCCATCGTAAGGAAGGTCTGTGACAAAAAGGCATGTTACATTTATAGTATTTTTCGAGTGAACTGCACATTAAACGGCCTATTTAAGAGGACTCTAATCTTTATTTTCCCAAATAAAAGCATTTAACGAATACCAGTATCAGCACTTGCATGAAATAATTCATGTTCTCCAAAAGGACATAGGATAGGATGTAGCAGTAAGTTCTAGTAGAACTAATTATGTCCTCTGCTTACAAGCATATGAGTTTGAATAGATGGCACACAAGTTCTCTTTCACGTACTGTAGAAAAGAATGGTTTCCAGAAATCACTTCTGTTGTTCATTGACACCTAATGCAAGTTACAGAACAGCTTTAGGATTTAATATATTAAATATAATGCTTGGCAGAATCATAGCTTTTCTCTTCAGAGAGCTTTACAAATATTAGTCATTAACACCATGGGAGGTGGTTAAATATAAAACACATTTTACATATGAGGAACACAGTTTAAATGAATTCCAGGATGTGAAGGCTCTAATAGCAAACAGAACCCTGCACAAACAAATTTCTGTAGTTTGAAACCCTAATCTTGCACTTGGATCAGCAGGAAAGACGGTAAAAGCAAGATTACATGAAATTCTTCACAGTATAAAGCAGATTCCCATTTTGACCCATCTTGTGCTCTGAGAGAGAACAGAATGGTTTTTGAAATATTTCCAAATGTCAAATGCAAATAACTTCAAGATGGTGTTTTCCTGATTCCCCCCCCCCCCCCCCCAAACCATTTTACTTTGTTTGCCTCTCAGACTCGAGGGGTTTGACTTCACAGTGGTAGTATGAACAGGCTCCAGGTGTTAATACAAAGTACGATTTTTGTACTGGTTTACCTCGCCTTATGTAGAAGGGTACATACATGCACATAGGCATAAAATAAAACATTAAATTCAACAAATATATTTGACCCACAAAAATGAGTGTGTTGTAGCCCCCACTTTAATTTCAGGATAGTTCAGAGGTTAGAAAGATACTCCAGCATAGCATAAAAAAAATAATCCTGTAGCTAATATCAAAAACCCCACACAGCCCATGGCACACGGTACTTAAGCAAGACACTCACCATCTGAAGCATTGTCATTTTGCATCTCTCAGAGATCTCAAGTTTTTTGTGATTCCAGTCCTGAACGGTCTGTTCTACAGAAACTTCCCTTTTTAAATGCAGATACTGGCTTCCTTTTTAGAACAAAAACTGCCTACACGCATCCCAGACGCTGTTAGCTTTGGCTACTGCTTGTCCTTCAGCAATGTCCACAACCCTCCCTAGGAATCGCTGCTTGCAAGGACACAGCCCTGCAGTTTTAATATACTCACTGATCTTCAAAACAACATCAGCTAAATCAGAACTTCCAATTACTTTGTTTTGCTGCCTCCAGCACTGCAAATCACTTTGTCCCTAGTCACTTTCCCTGACATCCATAAGAAAAGGACAAGAAAGAAGCGTTGTAGCCAATAAAGCATTGTTCTCCAATATTTGAAGCCACTGTGTCATATAATCCTGTTTATTAAACTATCAGATTTAATCCTGAAACTCATTAGAAGCAATAATGCCAAAAAGAAACACAGGAAGGAGCAATGTCTGTTCTGGCTGTTAGAGCTTTCTAACATCAAACAAGTTTATTCAAAGGTTCTGAGAGAATCATATGCTCTCAATGCTAACATTATCTATTATTTTAATAGACATTTTTTTTGGTGTTCATTCCTTCCCATTTCAAAACATTTATAATGAACAACTACACCAACACTTAGGAAAACTGAGTAGCTTTTTTGTTGTTGTTCACTTTATTTCTTTTTCTTTCTGAAAACATCTTCTGTAAAATATACAATAGGTCCTACCTCCTACTTTTAAGTTTCCTCCCACTTAATTCAACCATCAGATTAATTTATGTTCAGTAAGTCCACCAGTTTAGCGACAAGGTATTGTAAAAGCCTCATGTAACTGCATTAACTGTTAATTCAACTAGAAACACCTCACCTGTTGCAGCTATTAAAAGGCAAGTTAAACTGATTTGCAGTGACTGCCCGTGGTCATCACGTAACTCACTAACATTCAGGTTTACATCTCATCATTTCAAACAAGCCTCATCATTTGAACACAAGTTCCTGTAAGCAATTTGTAAGTGGATAACTTTCAATGTTTAAGTTATTCATGCTTCACTCCCCTTCACAAACATCATTTCTTCTCCCCAAATGTGTTGTCAAATTTTAGGAGCATCTACCATTTTGTATACCACATACCTATTAATTAATGATTACACATGACTGCACAATTAGCTGACAGCAAGTTGAACGTGAGTCAGCAGCATGCCGGGGCAGCCAAAAGGGCCAAGTGTACCCTGGGTGCGTCAGGCACAGCACTGCCAGCTGGGCGAGGGAAGGGATTGTCCTGCTCCGCTCTGGCGCGGCCTCAGCTCGAGCACTGTGTGCAGTTTTGGGCACCACAGTATGAGAAGGATGTAACACTATTAGAGAGCTTCCAAAGGAGGGCAACAAAGATGGTGAAGGGTCTGGAGGGCAAGATGTGTGAGGAGCAGCTGAGGCCCCTTGGTTTGCTCAGCCCAGAGCAGAGCAGGCTGAGGGGAGGCCTCATGGCGGCCTGCAGCTCCCTCACGAGGGGAGCGGAGGGGCAGGCGCTGAGCTCTGCTCTCTGGGGATAGCGACAGGACCCGAGGGAACGGCATGGAGCTGGGACAGGGGAGGGTCAGGCTGGGGGTTAGGGAAAGGGTCTGCACCCAGAGGGTGGTCGGGCACTGCAACAGGCTGCCCATAGCAGTGGTCATAGCACCGAGCCTGCCGGAGTTCAACAAGTGTTTGGACAAAGCCCTCAGACACAGGGTCAGATTTTTGGGTAGTCCTGTGCAGAGCCTGAGGTTGGACTCCATGAATCTTGCAGGTCTCAACTCCAAATTTTCTATAACACACAGTATTTTTAATGAATCTAATTACAGTACAGCACCTAACAAAAACGTTAGATGGATTATTCTGAATAAATAAATCACCTTTGGATAGGGTCTCTAAACCCACCAGTGACTTTTCGCCATGCTAGTTACTAGCCTGACTCTACTATTAGTTCCAACTTCACCACTTTAAGAAACGCAATCTTGCTGCCACTCTGTTTTATTGAATATGGACCCCTTTATCTCGGCTTCCTC
Source organism: Oxyura jamaicensis (assembly GCF_011077185.1). Classification (NCBI taxonomy): domain Eukaryota; kingdom Metazoa; phylum Chordata; class Aves; order Anseriformes; family Anatidae; genus Oxyura; species Oxyura jamaicensis. The sequence continues at coordinate 41,873,726 of NC_048894.1, forward strand.
TGTTTAAAGAACATGTAACAAAAGGCAAACCCCCCACTGTGTTTTATCCCATTTCCCTCAGCCTTTTCATGCATTTTCATTCTAAAGAAATCAGATATCAATAGCACATACAGTAATAGGTCTGCACTTTTTCAGGTTATCAGAGAATCACAGAATGGTTTGGGTTGGAAGGGACCTTAAAGATGACCTCATTCCAACCCCCTGCCATGGGCAGGGACACCTCCCACCAGACCAGGTCGCCCACAGCCCCATCCAGCCTGGCCTTGAACACCTCCAGGGATGGGGCATCCACAGCTTCTCTGGCAGCCTGTGCCAGTGCCTCACCACCCTCATAGTAAAGAATTTCTTCCTCATATCTGATCTAAACCAGCCCCCTTTTAACTTAAAGCCATTCCCTCTTGTCCTGTCACTATACCCCTGACAAAGAGCGTCCCCCCCAGCTTTTACTGTAGCCCGTTAGGCACTGGAAGGTCTCTACAAGGTCTCCCCAGAGCCTTCTCTTCTCCAGGCTGAACAACCCCAACTCCCTCAGCCTGTCTTCGTAGGAGAGGTTAGTTTTCACTTTCCGAAACACCCATCCATCATTTAATGCTTTCCAGTCATTATGCTTCTACTAATACCATAAGAACAAATACTACTGGATTTGCAACTTCATGTAACAGTTTTTCCAACACTGTGAGACGAATTTATTCTGTTCCTCCACTCTTAGTATACTAAATGCAGTTTGTTCATGCATTTGACCTGATAATTCTCACACTTTACCTACCCTTTAATAATCATATGGAAAATAGAGACATGCTGAAAAACAAAGAATATTTGCTGAAATTCAGGCCAGCCTGAATTTCCTATCTGATTTATTATCCATTTCTGCTGCACAAGGATGTCACTTTATCCCCTTTTCTTAAGAACCCTCTAAAACATTACCTAGCTTGAATCCTTGCCAATCATCACTTTATACTTATCCAAACTCCACACTATAGCATACAAGAACTGAGAAAAAAGTAGTTTTAGGAAAAATGTGTTAATTATTTTTTGGGGATGGATAGGGTGTAGCTAAAACCCTCATAGAATCTGTTCTAGAGTTCACTCTAATGTTTTGTGTCTCTCCTGACCAAAACAATTTAAAGTTTTCTACATGTATCAGACCCAAGCTTTCCAATAAAAATAACTGACTTCACTCACATAGCAGTACCTCAAAAGTTGTGCTCAGATTACTCAAAAACGGGGTAATAACTTCCTACACAAATTACAGCAGGATCATGTGATTAACATTTATTTCTATCATGAGTTCTTCTATTACTAACCATTATTTGAGGAACTAAATGTTGTAGTAATTTAGATTTGTTTTGGTTTCTAAGCTAAAAATCCCAGGATACACATGCTGACAGATAACTGGTATTAAGAGCTGTAGCGGCATTTCATTAGACACTGACATCCAGGAAATTAAATGTTTCCCATAGTCAACAGGCAACTCTATCTCGGAAGAGCATCTGACCTTTGGAGCCCATGGCAGACTCGCCTGTTACAACAGTAATTCTTCCCTCACTCTGCTTTTTTCTACTGCTGGCTTCCAGTATGCTGGTTTTTCTGCGTGCACACAGGGTAAGATGGAGAGGAAATTAGGGGATTTTCCAAGAAATGCAAAGCTCCGAAGACCACTCAGGGGTACAGTTTAGAGCCCAAGTTGCTCATACTTCTAAGTTACCGGATAACTGATTGATTTAAGGGCATTAATTTCTCTGCCAGGTGAAACGCAAGGATCTAAAAAGGTAATTTCTGCACAGTTTCTGGTATCAGCAGCATGACAGTATCGCAACACTCATCCCCACTTCCTTCTTCCCGTGCAACACGGCCTGCAACACCTGTATTCCAGCCTGCTCTAGCCTTTCACCCCGCTTCCGTTCCCCGATCTCGCACCAAAGCTCTCAGTTTGTTCATTTCCTTTGCCAGATTCTCCTCTACCAACGCACAATTTGCGGCTGTAAGATCTCGCCCAGGCTGCCGGCCGCTTTTTGGCTCCCTTTACTGCCTGAGCCCCGTGCTGCCCCTCGGGGCTGACCTCCCCCGGTTACACCCTGCACAGCAGAAGCCGGCCGGGCCCTGCCACAAGCCCGTGCCCCCCGCCCCCGTAGCCGCAGAGCCCCCACCGAGCGGCCGCTGCACCGACCTCTGCGGGCCCGGCTCGGGCCTGGCGCCTCGCTAACGGGCGGTGGCCTCGGCGGCGGGGCGGCGCCGGCCGTCGCGGTCCCCGCTCGGGCTCCCGTGGGCTCCCATCGCCCCGCCCGGCTCGGCCCGGCCCGGCCCGGCCGTGATCCCGGCCCCGGCCGCCTCCGCCGCGCCGGGAAGTCCCGGCCCCGCCCCGCCGGCAGGGCCACGAACGGCCGCTCCCGGAAGGGGAGAGGCGGCGGCAGGGCCTACAACTCCCGGCATGCGAGGCGGGGCGGCCCCTCATGGAGCACGCCGGGAAGGTCCGGTGTGTCGTGTCCCAACACCCCCATTACAAAACCACTTTTTCTTGCTTTCTTTCCCTCGGTCAAGTTCAAAGTGATGCAACAATAAGCACGCCCCGGGAGCTCTGTTGCAGGGGTCCTGGCGAGCCGATTCAACAAGTCTGGATCCAAGGTGTTGAGGGCGGTTGCAGAGCTGCCAGGAGGTTCCTCCTGACAGGAAAGCAGAAACAAACATAAGATCAGATTAGTCGTGTTCATAGGCCCCAAAACAGCTGAAGTCTCCAGCACACCAGCACAATTGTTTTCACCAGAAGTTCAGGCTTAATAACCTTTGCTTTTTATGAGCCAAGTGCTCTGTTCTCCAGTGTATTTAAAACCCTTACTACCAAAAACAGTGTCCTAAGGTCCAGGACTACAATTTCCAAGTCAACCTCTTCCTAATAATTATTATAGCATAGATTGAACCATGTTCATATCCAATCACGTCCTTAATAAACCTCTGTTCTGTCACTTCTTTATCATTGCTTTTAAATGGTGGCGTGATGAAATGCAGAACAAAAACAAGGATCTGGGCTACAAACTATGCCCACTAGTCTTACAAATAGCATTAATACGTTAAGTATGATGTATATTTTTATCCATGTATTTAATCTGCATTTTTTTAAAAATACATGGAATCATATATGCTGGGAAAAAAATAGACCACGCCCAGCCACTGGCCAGTATTGATAATACACAGTTGCACAAATCTAAAAACAGCTTAAAAACAGTAATGTTAGAATTATTGCCAGATTTTAACGTTTCAGACAGAAAAATACTGCGCATTATGGGAATAAATACTTAGGTGAACAACAGTTAATGGCATTAGGTTGGCTTTTCTAGACAGAGAGAACATCTTCTGAAGAGAGGAAAAACAGATTTAGTATCAACCCAGTACTAGAACAGGTTATGGATTAAAAAACTAATTGAAAAATGTAAAAGCAAATAGCTCAGCAGCACATGGGCATACAATGATTCCACAGAACAGCTGAATCAAAGAAAGAAATGCACCTTTAGATAGATTCTTCTTAAAACACCATGTTGCTACCCAGCTCTTTTCAGACTGTTTGGCCTAGATAATGCGCTCTGCCAAACATTATTTAATTAGCAAGACCCTTCTCTGTACTTTGAAATCCTAATTCTAGCACATGATAAGCACATACAGTCAGATGCATTGTCAGGTGCAAGCATAACGCTGAAGAATTGTAATACTTGACTTGTAAAGCAAACACCAAATCCAGTTCCCAAATCTTTTGAAACTCCTGCAAGTAGTTCAGCACAAGAAATGGCCCCAAGGTTGTGGGCCAGAGCATCCAATGTCAAAAGCTGCATTTTTAATCAAGACTAATACTTTTTCAGTACTTACTACATTCCAGTTTGGTAAGTCAGAAGAACACTATATCCCTCACAGAAACTGACTCCACAGATGTTTTTTCATATTTACTGAAAGTGTTTTGTCACAAAACAGAAAAAATAATTTTATCATGGGAAAACATTGATCAGTGATAAAATATAATTTAGTACAAGCTATATTCAACCAACTCACATCTGATTTTCTTCTAGGATTTTTTAACTAGAAGATACAAGATTCAGCTATGTTAAGGCCACAGAATAGAACTGAATAATTGCAACTCTGATGGATTAGAAATCTTTCCCTGGAACAGCTTAATCCCTGAACTGTCAAATTCTCTTGACTGTTACTACTACGTGATTTTAATAATAAAAAAAAATTTTAATTAAAAAAAAAAAAAGTGCATCTTCTGAAACTTGCTGTACATGTTAGTCATTTTACTGCTATCATAGTAAGAAGAGAACTGGAAAGGTCATTTCCAGAGGTTTAGGAAAAGCATTTGAGAAAGTAGCATACAATTAGTTTCAAAAGAGATGAGAGTCCTGTTTCTAACAGCTCTTACACCCTTCAGCCCTAGCTGGAAGCCAAAAAGCCGTCAAACTGGGGGCTGGCAGTGGGACAACCTCCGCCTTTCCCCTCACACCCTGCCCTAACAGCCCCTGGCGACCATTTGGTGAGCAATGGCACTGGGGGCACCAGGCCAGGCCAGGCCAGGCCACACTCAGCGGCGGCTTGGCCAGCTCGGCTCAACTCATCGCTGGCTGACAGGATTGTCTCCATGAGGTCTCCACTTGACAGAGGAGAGCTGGCAATGTTTATTTTTCTCAAAACAATGGGAGCTGCTTTAATACCTCAGGTACCGCCTGCGCATCGGTTCACCCCTGAGCACCTGGCAGCTCACCCTGGCCCTCCTCGGTCATGGGGTTTCTGGGCTCACCACTGAAACCTCCCTTTTCCCTCACCCTAAACAAGGGTGAAGGAAGGAGTGGTGGCAGGTAGAAACTTAGTGTTTGCTGGCTGTTTTTTTTTTGTTTGTTTGTTTGTTTTTTTCCCCTATAAATTTACTGGCTGCAATAGCAAGCTCCTCAGGATCTCTGAGCTGAAGGGTAGCTTGCTGAGTTCCAATGCTGCTGCGTTGGAAGCTGTGTTCGTTCAACTAGTGAATCCCTGTAAATATATATATGTGTCTGTGTGTTTGTTAGCAGGTAAAGAATTAATTCCTGTTAGGAGAAAGTCAATTAAAAAGGGGGAAAATATAACCAAATTCTTTGACTTTTATTGTCATCCATAGCTTGAGCAGTGCATGCTCTTGCTGAAAAATCGATGGTAAAACTGAGTTCTGCTGAGCTAGATTTCTTTTGTTGCCCTTGTAATACCCACAGGGTTTGAAATGCTAAATTCTTCTCTACATTAAGAATAAATATTTTGTGTTTGAACTTAGGTGAAATATTATTCTCACATTTCTACTTTGTCCCTTCCTTATTTGAGGGTTTAAAACAAAAATTGCCCCCATTTGTGTTAAGAGGCTTTCCCTAGCTTTTCTTTGCTAAAGTAGCTAAAATACATCCATCAAAAGCGTTCTAAGCATCAAAGTAGGCTAGAAAGAGCTGTCTATTTGAAGCTTCATGCAATTTTACAACTGACTTGAAAAGGTTCTTAGAAGTGATATTTTTACTTTTGTTTGATGTTGCCAGGAGGCAAATATGCATGTGAATGAGAAGAGAAATGAAATGGGAAGAGCTCTGTCCAGAACTAATGTGGTGGTAAACACCGTGCTCGTTTTCATGAAGGAAGCACTGTTCTGAAAGAGAATTTCCATTCCAAATATGGCAATTTAAAACTTCCATTACCGCTTTTAAAGAAATAGATTTGAGATTGTGAAGAAATTGGGGGCAGGTTGAGGAACATCGGAGTTTCGTATGAGTTTTTTCACTGGCTTAATGAGTATGGAGGCAAGCTAACTAAGCTTTTTAAGTGCTATTTATGTCCTTTTTTTTTTTTTTTTTTTTTTTTTCCTACCTGTTTCACGTATGCATTAGTTTTTTCTGCAATACAATCAGGATGCAGTGTAAGTGGGTCAGAGGAAATACAGTAGGATTTTCTGTATGATAATCAAATCATGAATTTTTTTTTTTTTTGTGTGACATTTGTTGTTTTGATTGTGAAATTCATAAGCTAAATAATATACTTATTATCAATGTAGTATTTACCTCTGGCTTAATGTCTGTTAAGTAAAAAATACAAGATAGTAACGTTCAGAACTCGTAGCTCTCTTAAAACATTATTTTCTATGAATTCAAGAACTACTGTATCCTGAGCTATAGCCAATGTATTTACTTGCATAGTGCTCTGAATTAATTTGTGTCTAACACTTTTTATTATCTTTAGCAGTATAGAATCAATGTATCTGAGCCAGATAGATCTCTGGTCTCTCAAGATGTGTTCTGGTAGCCTTCTAGCTAAAGGAATAGACAAGGGTCCTGTCCCAATCACACTAATTCATTGTCATGAGTTGCAGTAAGTTTGAAATTCCGTATGCTAATATGATAAAAGCAGTTAAAACTCCATTGCCTTCTCCTGACGATGTATTTTAATTTTATTTCAACACTAATTCCAAACTGCTCATCTTTTATGTGTATTTAGAATTGGGAATTTCAATACTTTTGTTGCTAGAAGTCTTTACAACTTGCTTTCTCAAATATAGACATTTTCTGCTGTTTGATTCTTTTTTTTTAAATTTTATTTTTGTATAAAATTCAGTGAAATATATTAATAAAATGTAAGGAAGATTTTTCTGTTATTTTTTATTTTATTTTATTTTTTTCTCAAGAGAAACTGAGTGGCTGCTTGGGGCCTACTGCTGGTAATGTAAGCATGAACGAAGGAGGGCATCTGGCATTATTTTCCACCTCTGTTTTTTACTCTTAAATACAGAGATCTAACAAGATAATAAGATCTAACAAGACAGTTTCAAAGCCGTAAGTTGGGAAGTGTGTAAAGGAGTATAGATATGTCCCAGTCTGCTCCTTGATGGATTTGTAGAATGTTCCAGGTGGCCATGAAAAAAATCATTTTGCTAATCTGAGGGGTGTTATTGTAGTTCAAGATAAATCGATGTACTCCCCTAAAAGGAGCATTTTCCTGGGGACTTTTCTCCACTTTTTTGAATCATGAGAGAAATAGAGGTGCACTACAGTGAAGGTAAATTCTGTGCTCTTGATGCTCCTCATCTAATTCCTTTTGTTTCTTTTACTGGGCTTTTCTATGAGAATTCATTTTGAGATGACTGATTGTCTTCAATGTATCTGACAGAAAAAAAATATTATTTGAACCAGGGACTTTATCCTGATGTCAGTACACACTGTTGATTTTTCATGCATACATGTACCAGCAGTGTCATGTTAAACCACTTAAACCAGTCCTGTTTTTAAGTTTTGCCTGGCATAGTTTGTAATGCCTGCATTGACCTGGTAATGTGGGCTATGGTCTTTGCTGTTTAACTTGATCTCATTTTCAAGCATCAAAACAATTCATTTTTAAGCAGACTCCCTTTGTGCAATATTCCTTTTTGATTTAACAGAATTAAAAGCAAAGAATGACAGATAGTCATGCTTCAAATTCAAGAAAACAGAGCTGTTCTTCAGAGGATGAGTGAAGGTAGATGGGCACATGATGATTTCATTGTTGAAATGTCATCCTTGTGCAGGAGAGCAGATAAGCTGTTCAGCAGTGCCTGGGAAATCGTAGCATGGTACCTGAGGTTTTTACTGTAGTGCAGAAAACAAAGATAATTTTCTATGCGCTACATGGTCGGTGATTATTCTTTCAAATCCCATAAATCACACTTCAAAATCTTGATCTGGTCAAGAGCATACCAGATATCTTAGGAAGGTGCTCAAGGAACAGTTTAAAGATGAAAGAAAGAGCGCAAAATATTCTTGAGGGTCCTACCACTCCATTTTAGAGGTACAAACAACCACAATCCAGGCAGTCATGCAAATACCTTAGTTCTTCTTGCCTTCCTTCCTTAGTTCTTTTCATGTGTTCAGTTCTCTGGGTATTTAGGTTATTATCCAGCACAGCTCTGCAGCGTGTTTAGGTAACGTAAGTGATCCTGTTCACTTGAACTACTTGCAAGCCATTCGTAGCTTAAAAAATAATAACAATTTTGGACAGTCCTGCTTTGTTTACTAGAGTGCGTTTTAGGTGAAACTTGAACATATCATCTAGTGGCTTTATCTTGATAAGACACAAATTCATAACTTTAGAACAGAATTATTGGTGGCATAGGAAATCAAACCGGAGTTCATCTGTGAAGGTATCTTGCACTTCTAAACCTGAGGAGGTGTTCAAAGTTTGACCATAATGAAGCTTCCTTCAGCAGTTTGTACTCTAGTTCTTGAAAAATGAACGGGAGAATCTGAGTTTTGCTGCTTTGTTTTGAAGAAGATCAAAAGAGCTCATTCCCTTCCATTTGAAGAAATGACAACACTGAACTTCTTGACTGTCCGGAAGAATTCTGTGTTTGGATTTAAGGATCTATCTTGTAGCGCTCCAGGTAGAAGGAGTATTAATGTATTTTTTTGAAACTTAGACTAGAAGATTTTGAACACCATGGCATTAAAGTGACAGTAAAATCCTTGTTCCTGTTTTTGCTTCAGAAGTTGCAAGATTTTTTTTTTTTTTTCTTCCCAGTGATTATGTTCACTGTATAGATCTAGAGCAGCATATTTCAGAAGAAGAAAGTCATATTTATTAACTAAAGCTGACTAAATATTTTCTTGATGCTTCCCAAGAATGCTGATTGTTGACATGCAGGAACTGAAGAAATGGAGAGGATGTGATTCCCACACTAGAACAGACCATTCATCACTGGATGGTTGAAACCCATCCAGTGCATACTGCTGCAGATGTCAGATTGTTGGCCACAGCACATCTGTGTGCAACTAAAACTCCTCTTTCCTAATGGTTCTGTACTTTGCTTCTGGATGGGTTTTTGTTCTCAACACAGGGAATTGAAACAATTCTTAGATGAGAAATCAATCCATGTACAAGTTTGCATAAATGTAATCATGCATCTTAGATATTTGATATCCTTTTGGATGTAAAAAATATGAACTAGAGATTTCAAGAATGCTTACTGAAAAATATATTTTATGTGATTCAACTTTTCCTCCACAACATTTATTTCTTTATTCTTATTCTACCTTCCTAGGTTTATAGAGAAGTAGTTGAAGCAATCTGTTACACATCCAGTGACTGCCAGTTTGTTGGTGTTCTTGCTTAGCGTTAAGAGAAAGTGCTTTTGTTCTGGATAATAAACGGTATTCAAAAATACCTTTAAATATTCGTTGTAGAAATTCTGTTGTGGTTATGATTGTTTTTCAGTATAAAATAAAATACAATTCAACACTCTTTTGAAGGATTGGCAAAAAATTGATTTTTCTTTAGTTAGAAAATTGAAATGTTGTCTCTGTGAAGTGTGGGGTTTGATTTAAACATTTCCCATTTTCAAACAGGGACTACTTTCAAGTGATGATGCTGTCTAAGTTTATAGAAATCAGCCGTGGTATTGCGATATGAATACTAATCCATGGTTGAATAAGTGGTTTTGACAACGTTTCCTGAACAGTCTGAGCTCCATAAAAATGGAAGCCAGGATATCAGTTCCAGAGCTTCCTCTAGGAAATAGCTCTGGTAAGTGTGCAGATGGCCAAGATAATGCTACAGATGTTGTAATCTTAGTTGCTTGTTTTTTTTTTTCTTCTTTTTTTTCCTTGAGACATGAATATATTTACTTTGTAAGTATGTGCTCTTTTTCTGAAGCATGCCCTCGTATAAAAAATATGAGTTGTAAAGAAATGCTTAATATTAGCTCAATCTCTGTTGAGTATGTGCTCGGTTATTGGGGTAAAATGATTTATGTTTAATTTTCACCACCCATGACATTTTATTAGATTGTGCTTCATGTTTTTTCCATTGATACCTATTTAACTTTACTGAATACTGTTTTGTAAGAAGTCGTTAAGATTACCGCTTTCTAGTACTACTTGCCTTTCAACAAATGTGACCTTTCTGATGATCTAAGACTTGTTTTTAAGCATATAGAGACGATAGATGTGTGCAAACCAATCTTATCCTTAAAGAGACCCAAATCTCCTGGCTCCTCCCACCTGTATTTCACAAAGCTTCCTGTTCTTGGGGCTTTCTGTTCATTTTACGCTGTTAAAAACACCAGTATCTTGCCCACTGATTAATGGGTTGAGCTCTTCCAAACCTTTGCCTGACAATTGTTCTTCTGCCCATTTCTCTGGAGAACCTCACACCAAGGACTACCCTCCCTAACACTGCCGACAGCGCTGCTTTTTGTAGTGCTCACTCGTATGTCCTGCCATACAGCTGCCAAGCCTGTTTGTATGGAGTCTAAACAGCTGCGGCACTTCTTGGAGCAAAGGTTGGCTCTTGCGTGCCAAATGTAGCCCTGACGGAATGCATGGACTTTTGCTGTGGAGCAGAAAAGCTTTCTGATTTCTGTTGTGAATTTTGCTTTTACAAAAATACTAAGAATGTAGAAATTATAAAAACATGCATCCTGCATGCTGATCCCATGGATGTTCTTTCCATTGAAATTTTACAGTCATTACTTCTTTGAGAGTCAGATGATGCTAAGATGATCTCTAACTGAGCGAGACTGCACAACTAATATTTGTCATGGATTTTAGTATTAACAGGCCTTTCAAATTCACAGTGAGAATTTCTGAATGTCTATAAAGATGATTGCAATTGGAAATTGTATCATTGAAGGATCTTCTAAGCTTTGCCTGTATTTTCTGTGTTATTTTTAATTATAATATGCAAATTCTTGAACTCAAAAAAATGAGCAGTCGGTATCCTGTCACTGCAGGGATATCAGTGAAATGGGAAACTAGATTTGCTAAATGTGACAGATTGAACTTGTTCTCTCTTGATACACTGGTTTATCATGAAATTCAGATGAAGCTAATATGGGTGTTATGTTCATCATATATTGTGTTCATCTTTACAGAGCTTTTAAAGTAAGATAAGTACTTTATTTTCTCCTCCTATTGCATTCCATGCAGTAGTAGGTGGCAATGGTGATGTGGATAGAATTCCAAAACAGACTACTTATGATTTATTTATTATTATTATTTTTTTTTCTCAGATACTTTCTGGTGTATACTTTGCTCTAATCTCTCAGCAGACAGTACATGGTATGATTTAGATGGCTGGGTTTAAAGCAGTCACTTTGAATTTCTGGTCAGTCATTGTTTCAGAGCTTGTGTTGCTGTAAAACGTTGATGGTTATTCCAAACCCCTGTTTCAAAAGTTGAAAAGTTAAACCATGTTTTAGAAGTGGATCTAAAATTCTATTCAAAAGTAAAAATTAAATGTAAAGTAGAATTTAAAATGTTAAATACACTTTCAGATAGACCATGTTTATATCTACAGCAGTGTGACCAAAGCTATACGTTCACTTTCAAGGGGAAAAAAAGAAGGTGCAGAGATACGACTGAAGTTTCCATGATCACAAAGGCAGAGGGTAAGAGAACACAGCTGTTATTTGCAAAATGTCACGGTACTAAAGCTAGAGGGCACTCAAACTAGTAGGAGGTGAATTTAAAACAGATAAAATGCTGCTTTAGGCAATGTGTGTTGGACTTCTGGAGACTGTAGAGTCAGGCAGTCAGTGTAAGCAGGTTCAAAAAAGGGTTGTTGTCATTACAAAATGACAGCTTAATTTTATAATAAAAAGACTAGGCAAGCAAGTGCCTCCTAATATCCATAAACCACCATTTTTGGGTGCTGTGGGTATGTGCCAAGGAAAACTGGCTGGACTTGTGTGTTCTCCCTAAACAGCATTTCCTTTTGCCACTCTGAAGTACAGTGCTAGGTACACCCGTAGTCTGCTTTAGCAGGACACAGTTCTTTCATATGAAATATTCAATTTTCATTCCAAAAATATTGTTCCTATTAGAATTTGCTGGCAACCTCAAAAGGATTATAACTGGTATGAAGAACTAAGAGCATCTTCTTTATAAATTACTTGTAATTATTCTATTTTTTGTCTTCGTTTTGCTTTTTATAGGCATTCAGAACACTGGTATGCATTTCTTGCTGGTGTATACTAATGAAAATGTCTGCTATTTACCATAAAATCAAACTATTGCATAACTGTTGCTTTGACTGCTTTTGAGTGCTTGCCAGGGATTAGATTGTGGGTATAATTTCCTTTTAATAACTTCGTGTTGGGTAGTCCTGCACCCTGGTTTATGCACACTTGTGCCAGAACAAATCAAATACGAAATGTCGTCTTTTGGAATTTTGAATGTAAAATAGCTTGTGGATATTTTGAGAGTATGTTCTGGGTGCTGTCATCAGCTGTGATCCTCTCTTCCTCCAGTTATTCAGTTCATTAGTACTTGCTCCTCAGCAACATAACACGGTTTTCTGGAAGACGTTACTACGTACAACCCACATACAGAACCGCGAAACACTCAGAGGTGCCATCTTTTTTGTTCAATACCATCTTAACCATCGTTCAGATGTCCTTAGTTTTCAATAAATCACTAATGCATTGCATGCTACCTGCTATATCACCCGTAGCCTGTGCCTATTTTATCCTGATAGAAATGGCAGAATGCTAATAGATTTACACAAGAGTATGTGTCAATATACTTTTTTTTTTTTTTTTTTTTTTTTTTTTTTTCCACTGGATACTGTTGCACTACTGCCATTTTGGAGTGTTCAGGAATGGCATAACATTGTATATTTAGATACACACTTACCAGTAAGCTGGAATTTTGATTGCTGAAATTACAAAAGAAATTGCTTTTAAATAAAAGTAGCCTTGAGAGATGTTTTGTGCAGAAAGTGTTTTTTAAAACCCCTTCGAAAATGTTTTAAAAATGTTTTTAAATGTTTTAGGCTGCTATTTAAGAGGAAAAGCCAGAAAAAGCCTGAAAAAGCCACAAAAGACTTCTTATGTGTCTGAGAAGTCTTTGAGTGGGGGAAGGTAGCACATCCCAGTCGCTGATCTCTGTACCTTCCTTGTTAAAGCTGAGGTGTAAAGTGTGGACAGATGTCCTCAAGCCTGAAGCAGAGTTGACAATTCAAATGGTTTCCAGTTTGACTTAGATTAGTTGGAATAATTGTGTGTAGGAGGTGAACTGGAACCTTTTGCCTTTCTGATGGACCAAGAGTATTTGCCAAGTAACCGATACGACTTCTGCTTAAGTCACCCAATTCATTTCTGTATTTCTTAATATGCCTATTTCTGTTATTTTCGGACACTTCAGTTCTTTCTCTCAATAAAGACATGTCCATTCTTGTAAAGAAAATAATCTTTCTTAAAAGAATTACCGTGTTCTTGCCTTTGGCTGAAATGCATCTCTCAGTTAAGGTTATGAGGAAGCTTGTTAGGCCGCTCTACAAGTGAAGCAAGATTGCACCTGAGATTAATAGTCCTGTTGATTTCTTTCATATACTTTTCCCTAGTACCTGTCTGAGAAGGTGATTACTTACAGCACTGATTGGCAGCAAAATTAACGCCGAATGTGTAGTATATGAGGTCTGTGAGCGTTCCTCCAAAGTCCTCAGAACCATCTGCTAGTGAGAACTCCAAGATAATGTGCTTCAGGACTTTATTTCAATTTTCACATCCATCTGTTCTGATCATTAGACACATCTGATCTCCCTGGTGGAGAGGCTGTCTGTGACTGAGAGGGCTGGGCTGGGCGATGCAGCTCTAGGTAAGTGTTCCAGGACTCCAACCCCTCTCCTTCTTCCCCTCAAAACAGAACAAGGGGTGCTATCTTGCAGCAGCTAACACAAATCAGAAAGCTGCATTTTAGTGAACATAAAGGTGTACATTTGCTTTCATCGTAGTAGCACTTTGAGATTGAGGTCTAGCTTTTCAGGCACCTTTGGTACTGGCTTTGCCAAGCAGATGTAAAACTCCTCCAGCAGCACTCAACCGCATGCTTCAGGATTTCATGACTGGTCGTTAGATTGCGGTATTCTGGTAAGATTAGTGGTCAGGATGTGAAATGATCTGTCTGGGGATTTTGGTTGATGGCAAGTTGAATATGAGCCAGCAGTGCTCCCTGGCAGCCAGGAGGGCCAACCATACCCTGGGGTGTGTCAGGCATGGCATTGCTAGCCTGAGAGAAGGGATTGTCCTGCTCCGCTCAGTGCTGGTGAGGCCTTGCCAATTACAGTGTGCAGTTTTGGGCACCACAGTGTGAGAAGGACGTAACACTATTAGAGAGCCTCCAAAGGAGGGCAACAAAGATGGTGAAGGGTCTGGAGGGCAAGATGTGTGAAGAGCAGCTGAGGCCCCTTGGTTTGTCCAGCCCAGAGCAGAGCAGGCTGAGGGGAGGCCTCATGGCGGCCTGCAGCTCCCTCACGAGGGCAGCGGAGGGGCAGGCGCTGAGCTCTGCTCTCTGGGGACAGCGACAGGACCCGAGGGAACGGCATGGAGCTGGGACAGGGGAGGGTCAGGCTGGGGGTTAGGGAAAGGGTCTGCACCCAGAGGGTGGTTGAGCACTGGGACAGGCTGCCCATGGCAGTGGTCACAGCAGCAAGCCTGCAGGAGTTTAAGAAGCATTTGGACAGTGCATTTAGACATAGGGTCTGATTTTGGGTGATGCTGTGTGGAGCCAGGTGTTGGACCCAATGATTTTTCTGTGTCCCCTCCAACTCGGGTTATTCTATGATTCTATAATTTGTAGATAGAATATGACCTAATGGATGGGAATTATTCTCAGTTTTTTGCTGTCAAAAGTGGATGGTAATCTGATCATGAATGTTTTTGGTTGAATTTATTTTTGTGAGTTTGTCAATTATAGTGGTGATGAGACGGATAAACTGTGAATAACACTGTCATAATGGCTTCTGTACAGGTCTGACAGTAATGAAACAGACATTTTCCCACCTCTTACCAATATTTCCTTTCTATACAGCTAATGTATAGCTTGTGTGATCCTTATCTTTGTCATGTCTTAGTTCATACAACACTGCATATAGCTGACTTTGTATGTAAGTAAAGATGCTATCTAGAAATGTATACACTCAGGAGAAAATACTGTTTGTAGAAGAGCACCGTAGTCCCCTTCATTCTGTATCTGTCTAGTCACGTTGTGCAGGAGGTATTTGTGCTTCTTCTTGGCCTCTTATCCAGGTACTTCTGTCCTCCCTCTGAACTTACCTTAAGCTCTCGACCAGGAGTCTTGTGAAAGGACTTACTTAATTCTTGTCAGAAAAGTCATTCTGTTATGTGACCTCAACCTAATGCTAAGAACAAGTTTTTTCTTTCTGGAATGTTCAGGATGTTCTTTGCTTATGCTGAAGACAGCATTTTTATTACTTTAGGAAAAAAAAAAAAAAAAAAAAAAGTGAAAGTGAGTCTTTAATCTACACATTGCTGTATTCTACAAGAAAGTATTTCATTCTCATCTAGGAAAAGCAGACTTATTCATGCCCTTGGCATTTAGGTTGTTAGTTCATTCTATTTAGTAAATATGAAATCCTTGTCTGGATTGTAGATTGCTTAAAAAGAAAAAGTTGCTTCGTGTGATGTGACAAGACACTGCAGAGGTCTTGTCATATATAAACAGTTTTAAATTGTTGGACCAAATACTAATTGAGACTTTGGGAGGAGGAATTCCCCTTGAACAAGTAATACAGAAGTTTTGTAGGACTTGTTAAAGATGTGAACAGTTTTGTGGTTACTGTGAGTAGAGCAGGAGAGATTCAGTGAAGCCAAGCAACATAGCTTTAGGACAAAACACATCCCAAGAAAGCTTGTCATGAGCAAAGTTCATATAACACTGGCTGACCCTAAAAGGCAAGCTCCTGTTCTTCTCAAAGGAGCATTCGCCACATAAAATATGGGCTATAGACAGCAAGTGAGGGTAACTGCAAAAACAAGCAAAGAACCAGCTGCTTTTCCACTTGCAAGTTTCACTCAATCTCTCATTCCAAAGTCTTTAAATGAAGAAACAGGCCTTTCTTTGGACATTTGTAGACAGACATCACAAATGAGGATGCATTAGGTATGTTCGTGTACTTAATTTGTTCTCTATACTACTAACAATAAAATTCTCTCTCTATTTTTTTTTTCATTTGAATTTCTCATTTTAAATAAAATCTACTTACCTGTAAGGCAGGATAATTAAACAGTTCATTCCTGAAGTGTTGAAAATGCAGGGAATGAATGAGAGCTGGGCAATAGAAATAACTGCAGAAAATAAGTGTTTCAATATGCAAGTTCAGTAAGTCTGCTAATCTTTCTACATGGAAGGTGATTTATCAGGATTGTAAGTAGATGAATGGTTTCTAAAAAACACTTCCTGTTACTTTATCCATCAAGAAGATTGTTTTTCTGATTTAATGTTTCTGTCAACTGGCGGGATTCTTGATTGACAGGAAATTTATGCTTGAATAGGTGAACAAGTTATCCAATACATTTATACTTCAAAATTCAACATTAACTATGTGAAAATATTTACTTTTAAAATGAAATGTTCAATCATTTTGCAAACTTAAGAGCAGATAAATGAAATATCTGTAATAGTTGAAAGCTCCTACTACAGATGCTGTATACCACTTTCTTTTAAGCATCTCAAAATAAAATTATTATTGCTTTTGCAGTGCTGAACTGAATGGCTCTTAACAGGTATACGGAGCCAAAAAATTGGATAGGAGGAAGGTGCATTCCAGAAGGGTTTCCAAAAGAAAAGATACGGTTTGTTTCCCAGGCACTAGTCTTCTGCATTCTGTGTCCTGGTCTGGTAGAGCCATGCCCTGAAGTGTGCACTGTGACTCAAATCCAATTGCAGCCACAGCTTTGGGAGCGTTCTTCAGGTGGTCTATGAACCTGGGTTCAGGTTAGGCTCACAATTCAGTCTGTTTTCCTCAATATTTGAGGTGTCATGTTTAACAGCTTTAAAGAATGTTTTGTTTTAATAGTAGAATAGTATTTGAGCTGAAAACTATTTTTTCTTTCATATATCACTCTAGAACTTGACATTTTAAGATCTTAATTCTCAAGAGAGAGGCCCTGCTAATACCCACTCTTCTGAAGTTTCCAGAAATTAACTAGGTATATATTTACAGAATACGAGAATATTAGTAGTGTATGCATTTGTCTTCGCTTATCCCTCCCCCAGTACTTTCTTTCCAAACTGTAAATACCTATCATTGATGATGACATCAGAATCTCCTTTTAACACTAAAGCTCAAAGGTGCCCTACAGCATTGTTTTTAATGCATTTAAGGTGTTTGACCACTAGATGTCACACACCTATCTTTGAATGTGTGTCACTGGCTAACTGCATTCATTGCTTTCCCTTTAACCTATGTAAAGATTTTTTTTTTTTTTTTTTTTTTTTCCCAGAACTCTAATATTGTCTTTGGAGAAGTGCTTGTTTTTTAATGGCAAATATTTCTTTCTTCCTCTGCCTATAACATTTGTTCTCCATTTACTAACTTTCTAGTTGAACTATTTCTGTGTCGTGACAAACATTCATTTGGACTTCTCATAGCTTTACCATTTTGCTTTCTCATAAGTAATGGCCTTTCCTTTTTGCTGTAACTGCAGATCTTTATGAGGGAATAGTAAAATAGGAAATAAAAAGAAAAATTAAAAAACAGAAACAAAACAAACAAAAAACAATAAGGAAACAGGAGTTTTGGAAGTCTCTTCCCCTTTGGTTGTGGCAAATTTCTGAAAATGCTGCCACTTTACTAATGTTACTGCCAATAAGCCAGTTCTTCAGAGGCCTTGCAGTAACCTCCCAGCCAGGATTCTCTTTCTGGACTCAGAATTCTATTTCTAAAGCTTTATTGATGTAAAGAAGTATGATCCACCTCCCCCAGCAATTCTTTTCCACCATCAGTTATTGTCACCTCTTGAAAGAACAGTGTATTTCCTACTTGGCTGCTCCCATACATCACTGTTTAGTTTTGCTTTCTCTCCCTATCTGGCATAATATACTAACTTTTTATTTCTCTTCCACAATTTTCATTTTTCCTGTCTGCCTGTTCTTCCTCCAAATAACTTGACATATGCTCTTTCCAAAAGCAAACAAGGCTATGTGTACAAAAGTACCAGAAGGCACGAATGAAAATGGTAAAAATGAATGCGCCTAACCCAGTTGCAATATAGGAGTAGTTCTAGCAAGTTAGACTGTTGGTCCACCTAGCCCACCACCCCTTCTCTGATCAGGCGGTACCAAATATCCAGCAAAGATTAAATAAACAATGCCAACATGTGTTGATGCCTCCCTGGAGCATTCATTTTCCACCATTTTATAGCGTTAGGCTTTCTTCCACAAGTAAAGGTCTTGATGGTTTGTTCTTTTCTTCTCCAGAAAGCGTTCAGTTGCTTTTGAACACATACAGACTTTTATGTGACGTAGCAAGGAGTTCTCCAGTGTGAATACAACTCGTATGAAGTAATTTTGTTAGCCTTGAGCCTGCAGTGCACAAAAGTTGCTGCCACTTAGTCTCATGCTGCAGGACAGTGGAAATCATTCCATATTCACTTTCTTTATGCTATCAAGATTTCGTAGATCTCCACTTGACCACCGTGTCAGCCATCCCTTTTCTAAGCTAAGGAATTCTACCTTTCCAGTGCATGAAAGTCATTTGATGGTAGTTCCTTGTTGTCTCCTATTGTTATTGTTTTTCATTGTTGTTCTTGTGATGGTGGAATCAAAATGTATGCAGCCTCCAACACTCAGGCACATTGTGGAATTACGCAGTGGCGTGATGTTTTCTTCTGCTCCATCCGTAATTCCTAGTACTTCATTTACTATTTATTGCTGAACTGATGGAACAAATGTTTTCGGAGAGCTGTTATAACCTTGAGGTCACATTTGCATGGCAGTTTTCAATGCAGAGCCTGTCATATCTGTAAGCTTGAGATTTTTTTTTTCATGTTAACAAATTTTTGCTTTTAATTGACTGGATTTGCATTGGATTTGGTTTTAATTTACACTGGATTTTACTGGCCAGTCAGAACTAAAAAGCTTTTTTTTTTTTTTTTTTTTGTTCCTTATCCCTCTGCCTCCCATCTTGCTGGAATGAGTTAACACCATCAGACTTTATCTCAGTGTTTATTCCTTTTTCAAGATAATTTATGAACATATTGCACAGCTAAGGTCAAGCAAAGACCATTTGGGAATCCTGTTAGTGAAATGACATTCCTGAGAGAACACCAAATATTCTTTTTCCTTTCTTTTTTTTTTTTTTTTAATGTTGTTGTTTGTGGTGGCAGTTTTATTTATTTATTTATTGGTCATTGGTTTTCTCATTCAAGGACCCTTATTCTATGGCATTCTTATTTTGAGAGCTTATGGTAAGAAACTCAAGAACTTTTTGGAAGCATGAGAAAACAGTATTAACCTGATTTCCTCATCCAGAATCTTGCAGACTTCAGAGAGTTCGAGTGGATATAATAGTATTTCCATCTATGTTCATTCTCTAGAGTAAGTTGTGATTTGTTATTCAGTCAGTTGAAGGATCTAACAGTGGTTCTTCAAAGCAAAGATTCATCTGCACTGCCTACATCTGTTTTCTCCATCCTAGCACCATATGTTCTAGGAGTGTATCTTAAAAATCATTTGGTACAACTTCCACGCTATTGTTATGGATGTGTCTGCACCTATAGTAGTTTCTATCCCAGTTACACAGCTTCAGCGTTGAGAAAAAGCAAGAGAAGAGAAAGATTATTCTTTGATGCAAGTTTTTAGAAAGAAAAAATGGCACTACTTAAGATTTGACGGTATGCTGTGTGCTGCCACCCTGTGTCACAGCCCTAACATTTCAGTCTTCTGCACAGCAGCACGTCTGCTATCAGAAAATAATTTATGTAAAAGAGGAAATCCATTGTCTTGTAGATAGTTAGGTGTTCTGTTTTGTTTTGTTTTTTCTTTTGCTTTAGGAGCCCTAATCAACCTCTATGCTCTCAAACTGTTTTGGATGACTAGTTCATAGTCACTAGTTCTTAACCATGAGCCAGCAGTGTGCCCTGGTGGCCAAGAGGGCTAATGGGATCCTGGCATGCATTAAAAGGAGCGTGGCCAGCAGGTCAAGGGAGGTGATCCTCCCCCTCTACTCTGCCCTGGTCAGGCCTCACCTGGAGTATTGTGTCCAGTTCTGGGCTCCCTGGTACAAAAAAGACAGGGATCTCCTGGAAAGAGTCCAGCGAAAGGCCACAAAGATGATACAAGGCCTGGAGCATCTTCCCTATGAAGAAAGGCTGAGAGACCTGGGTCTGTTCAGCCTGGAGAAGAGAAGACTGAAAGGGGATCTCACCAACGTGTATAAATACCTGAGGTGTGGGAGACAGAGGGATTTGGCCAACCTCTTTTCAGTGGTTTGTGGGGACAGGACAAGGGGCAATGGCTGCAAGATAGAGCACAGGAAGTTCTGCACCGACATGCGAAAGAACTTCACGGTGAGGGTGACGGAGCACTGGAACAGGCTGCCCAGGGAGGTTGTGGAGTCTCCTTCTCTGGAGATATTCAAGGCCCGTCTGGACATCTACCTGGGCATCCTGCTCTAAGGAACCTGCTTTGGCAGGGGGGTTGGACCCAATGATCTTTAGAGGTCCCGTCCAACCCCTTCAGTTCTGTGATTCTGTGATTCACCTGTTGAACTATTGAAGACCCATTTAGCATCAGCCCATGTGTCAATTTTGTTTCCCCTAAAGCTTTAAAATACAAACCAAACCAACCAACCAACAACAAAAACCTCCCACAAACAACAACAAAAAGGCACATTCAGTACTACTTACATTGTTCTGTCTAAATGCAATGCTAATAAAATCAAGGTACCAGTCTGACCATCCTTAAGATGGCGGGCTTGACTCTTTTCTTGGGTAACAGTCTAGCTTATTTCCCTGGAAAAGTCGGTGAGTTATCTGATGATGTACTTACCTGATGCACCTTCATTTGTAACTCTGACTGAAGTTGTCTTGAATTGGGGTTATTCCAGGTACTACTGCCTTAATGGTAGGTGCATATATTAAAGTGTGTGGAGTTACCACAGCAGAATGAACGTCCCTTTTTCAGTAGTCAGTTCCTTAATCATTAATCCCACCTGAATGTTGCATTTTGTCTTTTGTGTTATACTTTTGCCTATGTTTGAGAGTGACTCACACCTCTTTGCCTCCTGTGCAGTGTTTGTCTGCATTCCTGTCAAAATGAAAACCCATGGTTTCCTTGTTAATACTTCTTGTTCTCTCTGAATTATCTCCAATACAATAACTTTCTTCCACCTTCTTCTGCAAAGTTTGCTTTGCTTAAGGTGATGTCACAGTTGAGAATTAATTCAGTATGTGGCCACCTCACTTTCAGATGTTCCCAAGTCACGTTTTATGAATTACTCTAAATCATGGCCAAGGGGGCAGGAGTTCCCATCCTTCTCTTTGCTTGTCCTAATCCCCCTAAATGTGCTTGTCCTTGCTCTACCATTTGCTCAATGAACTAGATCAATCAAAACAGGATTGAAATTAAATTGGCAAAAAAAGTAAGTACATGGAAAACAATATAGCAACAAACTAAAATAGATACCTTTCTCAGCAAACACTGTTGGAAAATGCATAGAAGACCTTGCTGAAGATTTGAAGAAACAGCTGCTAGAACAAATTGTGCAGTGTGGAAGGTTTGCTATGCAGCTGGATGAAGGTACACGTTTCTAACATGCCTCAGCTCATGCTATTTGCATTTCGATAATGAAATGCACGCAGAACTACCCTTCTGAATCACTAAAGGAAAGAAGTACTGGATAAAATGTATTCTCAACAGCAAATGGCTTTTTAAAATAAAAACCAATGTTTTATGGAAGAACTGTGTAAGTGTAACCACTGATAGAGCAGCTGGCTTGACTGGAATAAAAAGGGAAAAGGTTACAGAGAGCTCCGCCTGTGAAACTGTTCCACTGCATCGCTCCTAGCCAAGCTATTTACAGCAGCAATGTTGGAGCCAGAAGCGGCTACACAATGTCATCAGTGTGGTTAACTCTATAAAAACCAGCCCTTTAAGCCACAAAATCTGACCTAGACTTTGTAATGAGATGGGCAGTGACCATGAAAATCTTTTGTACCATGCAGGGGTTCCCTGGCTATCTCCTGGCAAAGCGCTTAAAAGGGCTTCAAACTTCCTGCATTTTTCTTTTCCAAAAAGACAAGTGTTGCAGATTTGCTGACCTTTTCTCTGATGACAGGTGGCTGCAAGTAGCTTGCTACCTGGTAGATATTTTTTAAAAAATAAACACAATGTGTCCCTTCAAGGTGAAGGTGATGTTTTAACACTGATGGAGAAAGTAACTGCTTTTTGAAGGGAACTCATGCTATGGAGAGAGCATTTTGAAAACATGCTTGGAAATGTTTCCATGATGTGCTTTGTTGCTCAAAACCGTGCAAGTGTGTCACCTATAAAACCATCTCGTATCTGTATGCTTAAACATGGAAACAGAATTTTCTAACCTGTTGAAATATTTTCCAAGCAAATATATTCAGTGGGTTTTGAACCCATTTGTTAAAAATAAAAGCATGCAACACATTATGGTTAGTTGGAAGAACAACTGTTTGACATCAGGGAAGATGGACATTTACTATCCCAATTTCAAGAAAAAACTTGGCATAATTAGTGAATAGGATTGAAAACTGAGGATTACAATTTAGTCAGCACAGGTAACGATGTGCTTCCATCTGGATCTACCTGTCTTCGAGGTGAGTTTTTCAACTATGACAGCCATTAAAGCCAAGTAGCAAAATAAACTGAACTTAGAACCAGACCTTTGAATTGCTGTGTCAAAAAGTGTTAAACCAAAATTTAAAAGGGAAAAAAAAAAAAAAAAAAAAAGAAAAAAAAGAAAAAAACTTATTTAATCACTTAGCTCTTGCTAAAAATAACATTAGTATGTGTTTATTTATTAATTTCTTTTATGAATGATATATATATACTTCTGTACTAATGCATATTATAAAACAGAAAAAAAATTGAACAACAACAAAAAAAGAGATAAGGATGAAATTAACAATAATATATCTTTATATTTATTAACGGTACAGAAAACCTTTTTTCTCTTACTAAAAATAGTATTTGTAGTAACAAGGACCAATGGTCTCCTTGTCTAAAAAGACAGTAATTTGAAAATCAAGCTGAAATCATTTGATACTATTTTTTGCTTGTTTTTAGTGTGTCATAATAAATCAGTTACAACAGCTGTAGTGGTACCATTAATTTCAGCAGGTAGGGAATACGATGAAATCATGAATAATCAGTATAAGTATTTTGTTTGTCAGCAGTATTTGGCTTCTGCTTAAATTGGTTTTGAAATGTTTTTTGGCAGCGCTAGAGGATCAAGCAACTGACAATTGCACAGTATTGCACAAGAGAAGGGTGGGGCCTTTTATGAAATGCTGTAAAATATACATTTCTAATGTTCTGATTAAAACTGATGAAAAGCAGGAGGCTAGGTTCATACTTTTGAACTGTGATGTCTATGCCTTTTGCTGTCAACCACTTCTAGGCTTTAAGCTCCTCAGGTTCTTAAAAAAATAAATTAGTAATAAGAAAAAAATATTCTGTTGGGTTTTATGCCAGAATACACTTTAACTGTTGTTTTATTTTTAAACTTATCTATAGAACCATAATAATGTGTTTTAAGGCAAGATAAAAGCTATTGTATTTGTAAATATGATTTTAGTTTTGCATTCTTTTCACATCACTATTTTCTGCATATGTTTTACAGATTTTTTTACTTGCTTTTTCATGTGGTTTCATTATTTTGAAAGTCGATAGTTTAAGTGTACTTCTGTATTTTGAAAGTAGATAGTTTAAATAGAACCGTGGATCACAAAGGTGGCATCCTTTGAGGGGGAAGAAAGCTATACATGGTTATTCCTTTTTGATGTTAGACATAGTTGTCATTTATATGGCTTCATATGAATGTTATTTAACAACTGGCATGTCAATATTTTGTTTGTGTGGTTATGCTCAACAGCCTAATTCAGCCAACCTTTGAACTGTAGGTCTCATTCCCATTTGATGTGTTAGAATCTGCTCAAAGTGGTTACAAACCAACTTCATAGAATCTGAAAATCATACTCTCTAATAACTACCCAGTTATAAAAATCCCCTACTTTACTATTTAATTGTAAAAAATGTGGAAACAGAGCAATGCACGTTCACTGCTCCCAGCTCCAAAGGAGTTGCTGTGCTACAAGTCACTGGTAGGTAAAGTAACAGCCTACCTGGTAGGTAAAGTAACAGCCTACCAAGTGTGCTTAAATATAAAGGATTTGCTGTGGTTTGGGATGCTTCGAGACTCCGTGGTATATCATGTTTCATATGCAAAATAATGAGCTCTAATCATGTTCAAAAGTTGCATCAAAGAACTTGGAGAATGTCTTGTCTCAGAAACATTCTGCTCCCATTTAAAGTATATCAAAAAAGATTGTTTACGTTTGGGGATTTTTTATTTTGGGATTTTTTTACATAGCCTTTTCTGAGTAAAATCATTGGCTTTAGACATCAAAGCACATGGACAAAACAAAAAATAAATAAAAGCCACAAACAATCAAAATACTGAAAATCATTCTCCCTTAAAAATCTGATTTGTAATGGTTCTCAGGGCATACAGGACACCTCCTGAAAATCTCATACCACATATAGGTGGTTAATTTTTTGAAAAAAGCTGTCTGAATAGTTTGGGGATCTTAGGGAAATGGTGCTCAGTCTGGAGCTTCCTTTAACTTTATTAGTAAATATTCCTATTAATAGCTTTTTCCGATGTCATAGCATTAGTTCATGCAAGCGATACAATTGTTATTAATTTACTAAACTTGGTTTCCTGATATATATATATATATATTTACCACACTGCAGCACAATAAAATGTACACTCGCACCATAAATTGGCATTGCTACTCTTACCTCAGCTTCATTCCTCATTTTTTTGTGTCAGCATAGACATACATGCTCAGAAAAAAAAACAAACAACCAGGAGTCTGATGTGCGAAAGCTGTTTTAACGAAGAGTTAGTTCCTTGACCCAGCTCACTGCATAGCTACATGGGCACTGGGGCTGGCAGAGTGGTGTGAAGAAGAAGAAGAAGAAGTGGTCTGAAGAAGAAACAGTCGTGGAATTTGGGGGCAAGAGTCTAAGATCTAAGGTTGGCGATAAGGGAGGAAAGATAACATGACATCACTTTATGCAAGTGTAAGTGCTTTTCCTTGGTTCCTATAAAACAGGACATTTTCCATTCCCTGGTCATCCTAGTAACATTTCTCTGCACATGTCCCATTTTAAATCATTTTTTCTTTAATGCAAGTTGCCAGAATTTGGCAGATCTGTATACACGAGAGCTCATTAGTATAATGCAAAATAGCATAAAGACATCTCCTACTCCTCTGCAATGATCTTTTCTGATTTAAGGTCATGTTGGCCTTGCAGGGTTGCATCACATTGGTGGTTTGGTTGTCCTGAGATTGACTAATATGTTATGATCTTCATTTCCCTAATAGGTTTTCAGTGTATTAGTTACTGAGGAACTGTCACAGAACTAGATCTAGGCATAAATCCTTGTGCATGGTGACATGCTGATGTCTGCAAAATCCTCATGGGACAGGATGGCTCCCATAGCTCATCCTTCCTTAGCAGCTCAGGGTGCCAAGAGCACAAATTACCAGCCACAAATTACTGGGGCTGGGGAATTTAACTCAGTTGTGGCTCTTTCCCCCTCCTCTTCCCTTCTCCATATTAGAGATAATATATGAGTCCTAGGGGGATTTGGCCACTGACAGAGGTGAGCACAGAGCAGACTCGGGGAACTTGGCTCTCTGTCACTGGAGCTGGAAGTCCTTTTGACCCGCGATGTGTGTCTCGCCTCTCTGCCTCCGACGTCAGCGCTCCCTTGTCTTCCTCTGGCAAGGTGCACAGACCAGCCCCGAGCCAGAGGGGGCTTTATGCAGGGGGCAGAGGGGCTGTGGCTGTCTGCTCTTGGTGTTTGGGATGTCGCTTAGCTCACCAGCTCGCAGACTTCTCAGGGAGGATATTCCTGTCGTGGTTCCTCTGTCATCACCATGAAATATAGTTTTGATGCCTGTTCATGCTGAGAAAATAAGTAATTTTATCCTCTCCTTGAGGGCATCAAAATCCAATTTGGTATACACTGCTAAGAAGCCTTGAGTGCTGAGCCAGTGTCCCAACCTCATACTTTGTATTATTAAATGTCATGACACTTCTATTACTCCAGTCCCCAAGTCACCCAGTTTTTCCTTTATCATAGTTCAGCTCTCTGTATTGACACATGGTTATGAGGCATCGGCACCACTCCTGCTTTGTATGCCAAGGAGTTCCAAAAATATTTAGGAAGATTGTTCCCAAAGATGGTGTTTGAGGAATTCCACAACTAACCTCACTCAAGCACTGAGGTCCAGCACACAGAACTTGACTTCTCCTTCAAAGCCACTTCCTTGCTTCGTACAATTGTACCTTTAATCTCTGTTTTATGTAAACACTTCCTCGGAGTGTATTACAGAAGTCTGGATAAATCCTCTCCTGTATTTTCTTTGACCATAAAATTTGCTCTGTTATCAAAGACATCCACTCATTGTAGCGTGATTACTTTGGTAGTCATGTCATTTTATCTCATTTCCCATTTACCTCTCTATACTTAATGGCTATTTCCTTTACAATTTTAGATCTTTGTACTCGAAGATTGGAGCAATGTGTATAGGTGCACAGATCACTTTTTTCTTCACTGTTAGCTGACATGGAAATGATATAGCAGTGGGGAAGTAGGGCAATATTAGCTAATGGCAGAAGTTAGCCCATTCCTGAAATATTATTTTCAGTTATAGTTGTTATATTTCTAAAAAGAAAAAATATTGAAAAATTGGTCAGAAATTGCTATGAGAATGATTGTGGGGTTCTTGTATTGTGAGTTATAATGAGAGGCTTAGAAAGCTCACTCTGCTCAATAGATGTGAGGGAAGATTCAGATGTAATTTGATCACAGTCCACAAATAAGGTGCATGAAAATGAGATTTCTAGTAGTTGATGGCTTTAAAACAGTAAAGAATATGATGAAATCCAGAAGCTTGAAACTGAAAATAGACAAATGGAGACTAATGTATAAGCCACATATTTTTTAAGAGTGAGGATAACTAACCTTTGGAACACACGATTTAGGTTGTCAATACCTGCATTCTTTAAATAAAAACTAAATGTCTCTGTAATAGCAGGAGATTCTTAAACCTAGGTGGTTTAAGAAATGTGGCCACGCTAGTTTAGTTATAGTCCCTATTGGCACTGATATTTTTCTACTTCTCTTTTGAGATTTTGAAATAAAAACAAATCCCTCCAAAAAGAAAAAGGAAGGATCATTAATCTCTGTTCAGTTTGCCAGGTGCAATGCATGTATTTTGATTCTTCTTTACTTAGGAAGAAAGGAACTTGGAGAAATTTGCGTGCACTCAGAATCTACAAAATATGTCATTTTATAGTCATAAATCATTGAATATGCTATATTATAAGGCAGTACAGGTTATAATTTAATCAAAAATTAATTTCTACTCATTCTGTTTTCAAATCAGCATTGCTTTCTTTGTGCTGTGAGAACTGTAAAATAAAATAACAGTTGTAAATACGTCAGTGGCAACTTGAAAAGGCAAAATGTTTTACTTCTGTTATATGTGGGAATCCACTTGTGTACTATACAGGACAGTGTTGTTTGGTTCTTTTTTGTTTGTTTGTTTTGTTTTGCTTTTTTTTTTTTTTTTTTTTTTAGCCAGATTTTATAGAGACTGACGAAAATTCCCTGAGAAGTACGGACAGAGATCAAGAACGGCAGTGGTATGGCTGATAAAATCAGCATAAAGTGTAGAGAGCAGACAGGCTATGCTCAGAGAGACTCTGGTATGGGGATCTGTTTTCACAAAACATGTTTAGAAGTTCTGTGCTTTATACTTCCAATCCAATGTAAAAAAAGGGGGGGGAGGGATTTTTTAAACTTTCCCTATGTCACCAGCATTAATTAATGAATAATTAAGGAAGTAATTTGTATTGAATATAGAGGGAATATGAAAATAAATATGAGTAAGATTCAAAAATATTAACTAACCAAATATTTTTTTTTACTGGCCTAAAGGATACTGGCATTACATGGTGTGAAGGCTACAGTCAGTGCAGGAAAGTTGGATTCTATGCAAGCTAGGCGAGTTTGCTGAAGATAAGTATTAAAAAACAACTCTAACTTGTACGGTCCAATTGAGGCTTAACAAGGGATAGATACTGGGCAGCAATAAGAATTCAATGTGTGTGCGGTATTTTGCTTGTCTAGTATAAAATAGGATAGAAAACAGGAAGAGAAGAAGTAGAAGTGTGTGCTCAAGAGAAGTTTTTTAATGCTTTCCACCAGACAGAGCTGGTAAGTTAAATGTTTTATGCATAATACATTACTGGTAGGTCAAGAGTGTGTAGGTAGGTAGCTAGCACAGGTATTGTGATGAGAGTGACACAGGAGAGTCGCCGCACATTTCAGATTCTGCTAGTCATAGCATACCCGGTCAGTCCTGGAGACTTGAAGTTATGGGGCTGTTGAGAAATTGGGGAAGATACGTGATGTACTAGGAAACTAAGACTGGGCAAAACACTATCGCTTATCTATATACTTATATCAAATCAATCTGCGGTGTTTTAATCCTTACAGGAAAATTTGTAACTTTATAGAATATAACAGAGTAGTACAAGGAGTAATACTTGTAGTAGTAGAAGTACCGTGCTGGCATGGAAAGATATGAATGAAATTCTGTTCTCAGTCTGGCTTTGCTCAGTATCTGCATTAGCAATATGAATTAACAAATAAAGAGCACCACACAAGTGAAAATGTTCTTAATGAATGAAAAATAGGGATATTATACAGCACAAAAGAGGTATAATGCGTTAGGCTGGGATAATCCTACAGGTATGGGGTTGGAGAAAGGGGCGAGTAAACAGGATTACAGCTGACAAAAGCACATAAAATAATCCTTCATTTTACTTATGCTGTTAACGCTACAGTGGGATTTAGTCATCTGATTTGGGGCATTGTAAGAAACATATGGTCCATGTGGACAGAATCCAGAAGAAAGTACTGGGAGTTGTTGGAGACCAGAAATCATGAGCTGTGAAATACTGAAAAACTGGTGTTTAGTGTAGAGAAGCCTGAGTGTGCTGTCTTCAGACTTACTCAGGACAGCGGTCGTGAACTATATAAAAGGCAAGTAGGAGAGGAATAGTTTTTGTTGTTGTTGTTGTTGTTGTTTTTTTTTTTTTTCTTGTCATTTTCTTTTGTTAATGATATAAATATAATTTCTCCTGCCTTGCAGGAGATAATGCACATAGCACTTGATGCATCTTTTGCTCCTGATTTTGTATCATTTTGTCTTCTGAAGAAATAAAGCTTTAGTTAAGATTTTATTTTATGATATTCATCACTGAGAAAATAATTATCTAGTTTTCCTTGAATTAATAAAAGATTAATTTAAAGGCCAGGACCACCATGGTGTTCTCTCTCTCTCTCTCTTTTGTGTGTGTGTGTGTATGTGTGTGTGTGTGAAACTTACATACTGCATCCATATAAATCTATTGGTTGATATTCTGATAATTACTATGAAACTTAATTCTAGCATGAGATGCATCTGAACAAGTACATCATAGCAAGACTTTTGCACCAATGGAGCAGCTAAATTGATGATTGTAATTTGACTAGAATTTGGTATTTAGAGGGGAAAGCTTTTGTCCCATGTCAAGCGAAACACAATAGTGTTTCATTAAATTTGAGATACACTGTTTGTGTCTGTATTACTTTTTTCCTCTGTTTTCCCTGCTATAGTGTATCAGTTGTTTGTGTACTATCTGAGCATTTTTAAAAGTTATCAACTGAGAACAAAGAAACTTGAATGGAGAAATAAATACAGGTTTTTGATGTTGGGAACAATTTCACTCTAAAAGCACAGAAATACTGATTATTGTGGTATCATCCCTTGATATGGTATGAAAAGTAAAAGTAAGAGGAATGAATTACCTGACCTTTTCAGAGAATTCTTAACCTAGATGAGAGAAATAAAAATGGGTGAGCTTTCTTTGCTAAGTCTTTGACAGATGGACTAATAGGTTGTCATCTTGTATACATCTAATACCAAAACTGTTTAATTAGTGCTGTCTGAGAGAACCAAATGACAATGCCACTAACAGAAAAGGGAGGTAATTTAGTTGAAAGTGTTGCAGTGTCATGCATCTGATCAAAAATCTTGAGAACATAAAGACAGGAAATCAAATGCTTCTTATACAACCACAGGAAGACAACACAAATATGATATTCATTGGTGTTCAATTAAAGAAAAAAAAAAAAAACACAGCTTGGTTTTTGCTTGACACCTGATGCAAGAAATGTTTATTAATGTACTTAAGTGTTACAGGATCTTACTAGAAACCTACATTTACAAGCCTACCTTTGGCATCTACGTAATGAAAGAATGAGTGGGCAGTATGGTATTTCATCTTTTTATGGAATTCTGTGACTTATTTACCTGGAATATTTTTGGCTCAGCATACTTGGGATCATTTATTTGAATGTACATAGGGTTCAGGAAACACTCATTTGAGAACTGTGGTGTGAGTAAATGTAATAGTATATACCATTACGTAACTTCATTTTTAAGGGTGAATTTTTTAGCAGAAAGTACACAGGTCATCTGGATTTGTAAATTAGAATAGATGACCAGAATGACTCCTTAATTCTTTTAGTCTTTAAACAGGAAACTTAGGAAGCTCTGTGTTTTGGGTTGCACTATAAGAAATTGATTTAATTGCTGGAGATGGGCAAGAGATCACTTCTGTGTAATTTGCATTATATCTTTTTTTTTTTTTTTAAAAAAAAAAAAGTTGTAATGTTTTTGCTATTCCATTCACAGCAGTTTTTGTGTGTAGTATTGAATCATACCAAACTGGTGGCTTTTACAATGATCCACTAGAGGATGGAGGAATAATATTTATTTGGTTCTGAAATGTTAAGCAGTTGCTGAATATTAGTGTATTGCTTCAGCCAGTTTTCAGTGCACCTTTTTGCCCTATAAGTTTGGGGAAGACCTACAGCAGCTAGGAGCAAGGCACTCTATTGATTGGTCTTACATATATTCTCAGTAGGGATATTTTAAAAATAAATGGCATATTGATATCATACTTGGATAATCTTTCTTGTTAAATATATATTATAGCAACCCTCAGCCCAAAATGGAATTTACTGTAGCAGTTTCTGCTGTTCTTAGTTAAAAATACTTGTTCTTCTTACAGCATTGTTTTATAAGTCACAAAACAGTTTGGGTTGGAGGGAACTTTAAAGGACACCTCGTTCCAACCCCCCTGCCGCGGGCAGGGACACCTCCCACCAGACCAGGTTGCCCAAAGCCCCATCCAGCCTGGCCTTGAACATCCCTGGCCCCAGGGATGGGGCATCCACAGCTTCTCTGGGCAGCCTGTTCCTGTGCTTCACAGCCCCCACAGTAAAGAATTTCTTCCAAATATCTCATCTAAATCTACCCTTTTTTAGTTTAAAGCCATTATTACCCCTTGTCATCTAACTACATGCCCTTGTAAAAAGTCTCTTTCTGTCTTTCTTATAAAGTTTCTGTCTTTCTTATAAAGTTCTTTAAGCATTGATAGGCTGCAGTGAGGTCACACCAGAGCCTTCTGTTCTTCAAGGCTGAACAGCCCCAGATCTCCGAGCCTTTCTTTGCAGGAGAGGTGCTCCAGGCCTCTGAGCCATTTTTGTGGCCCAGCTCTGGACTCGCTCCAACAGCCCCATATCTTTCTTGTGCTGGGGGCCCCAGACCTGGATGCAGTGCTCCAGGTGGGGTCTCATGAGGGTGGGTGGAGGGGGACAGTCACCTCCCTTGACCTGCTGGCCACACGTCTTTTGATGCATGTCCCCAGTCACTGGGGATTTCACCTGACTGCCAGGACTTTTCAGGTAGGATGGAGAGATGCTTGGCAACTCCATCAGCCCTTAGGACTCCATCCCTTAGGACCCTGGGATGCATGGCATAGACTTATGTACATTCAGGTTCCTCAGGTGGTCTAGAAACCAGCCTTTACTTACGGGGGATAGACTTTGCTCCCCCTGGCTCTGCTTTGAGGTTCAGGGACTTAGAGATTGGAGAGATGTGTGAAGAGCTATTAAACAGAAGTTGGGGACATCAAATGCTAGTGCTCAGGTCCTTGTTTGCTCAAATGTACTGAAAGCTCAAATGTACTGTGAAAAGAGCATAAAAACCACATAAAATTAGAATTACCTTAAAAATAAGTTAAATTTACACATTCAAAGCATTCTAATTGGTATTTTTTCAAGCTGTAAGTGAACAAAAACATTGAGGTTGTTGTATGAACTATTCCTAGTAAGGAGTTTGCAGGTAAATTGCACTCGCAATAGAACCTCATAGAAAAAATATTGTAGGACTGAGAGGACCGAGCATCAGATAAATCATAATGAGGCATCAGAAACATTTTCCTAACTATATAATTGTTAGCATTACAAGGAAGGACAGTAATAACAATTATTATAACTGGCAATATTGATATAATTAAAGGTTTGTGATAAACCAATCTAGAGAACAGCAGTGCATTTTTATTTGATCCCAGTTCTAAGTAGAAACTTTCGGACTTTTCCTTCTAGGCATTTGGAAAATGGATATGGGTGATCCCTGTTTTTCTCTTGTGAGTGACTACAAGTGCCCAAAGACATTTTTGTCAAGGTGGGGATCTGAAATTCATGAGATTGGGGTGGGTGAGAGAGATGCTTGTGGAAGGAAAATGAACATCACTGTCTTGCATATAAGAAAGTCAGAAATAAGAGACAATTCAAGTTTTTCTTAAAACATAGCCTTCCCGAGAACCACATATGATATTTATGCAAATACATATAGAAGTCAGAGACAACGGGTTTCCATTTGTTTACACAGAAGTATTCACAGGGCTTGCATTATGTCCCAAGAAACAAAAACAAATGTTAGCTGTGCAGAGTGGGTCAGGATTTGGTGTGGGCATGAACTCCTTAACCTACCATCCGTGCACAGCTTGGCAAATTGCTTTAGTAGCTTGAGACTTTCAGTGTTAGCACATGCAGCACTCAAAAAGGAAGCTCTTTGTTTTTTCCTTGTGTGCTCCTGCACTGATTGTGAACCATTAGTAATTTTTAATGATAACGTATCTACCATTTATTGGAAATATCAGATTAAATTTACCTGTTTTCTTAGTGTGTACTAATTTAGAAAGTCTTGATAAATAACAGCAAATTATTATTGTATTAGGTGCATCAAAAAGCCTACTCCATGAAACACTGTAGAAATACATTGAAAGGGTGTACACGGGAAAGGTAGCCCTTTCCACATATTTCAAGTGTACAAATAGAGCCTACAGATCATCAGAAGGCACGTGAGGCTCAGATAAGTGAAACATTGCACAATATTTCAGAGCAGGTCAGTGGTAGTGTCAGAGGTGAGACCACATCACCAGTCCTAAGAAAATGACTGTGGTTTCCTTTTCTTATATTATAATTAGACTTGAATAAACAATTCTAAGGAAAACTAGGCATGAAGAGCATTTTATTAAGTAGGTGTTGTTTCCTTTGGCAATAATAGTGTAATCATTCAGTCAAACATGCATTTATGTGATTTTTCTCTACCACCCCTTTTTTCTATATTCATAGATTAAAAAAAAAAAAAAAAAAAAAAAAAAAAGCCCACTATGTCTCAGGCAATGTTTTGAGGTGTTAACTATACTAGTAAAATATTCAGATCTTGACTTGTTACACATACATGCTCAATATAGCATCTCATTACTTTTTAATTGGAAAAAACTTACATAATGATAAATTTAAATGTGAATTGAAGTTCATTTTGCAGCCAAATTTATTAACATACAATGGAAAGAAATAAAGCATTACAGTTAATTGTCACTTAAATACCAGAATTTAATTTTACTGGTTTAGGGAGAACAAGCTCATAAAAATAGATGTGGACTTAGACAAAAGAGAGAGTTTCAGAGTGTGCTTTAAAAAATATGCTTATGTAATCTAATAAACTGTGTAAATTAATAATTTTCCATTGCTAATTCTCCAACACTGTGACTAACAGAGAATAACTTACTAAGCTATTTCTGTATTCTTCAGCATAAAGGATTGCAGAAGGAATAACATCTTGTGGGAATAGCTAGTCATCTGTATCTGTGGTTTATGTGGGCACAAGTGTGTTTTTAGTGTATTTTAGTGAGGAGTGAGCAGCAACAACTAGAAACCCTGTTCTGGGATATAACCACTATTTCTTCGTAGTCAATCCACAACAGTTGCAAGGAAGAAGTTCTCTGTGGTTGCAAGATCCCTGAAACATGGAATTTTGGAGGAGAAGACATGGGCAAGATAGTAGATAACAATTTTGAAGATTTCTATCGTGGAAGTAGAAAATGATGTTATTCACAAGTCAGAAACACTGTTAAATAAGAACTCCTTTTCCCAGATTCACATCTGCTCACCTGGCTAAATAACTTACTGCCATTTCTGATAAGTTAGCTTTACACTGTGATTTTTACCAGGCTTTCATTTTTCATCCAATTTCTTATTTTTGGGTAACATACGCTATTTATACCTCAAACTTTCTCATTTATTAGTGAAATTAAGTATTTAAAGATCTACGTAAGTTAGTTCTATAAAGATCTATGTAATTAGTTTGCGAGATGGTTAGGCGACAAGAGTTTTGCCTCATTGCTCATAGAAAGAAAAGCTGTTTTTCAGAATGTAGAACTCTGGAATTATTGCCCTGCTAATAAATTGCAGCAGAATAAATGAGGTGCTATGATTATTGCTAACGATGAAAAGAGAAACTGTCTTTTTCACAGCTGATGTCCAGACACTAACTCTTTTCTGAAATGATAAGGAAATGATAAGGCTGGAGATCATATTTCAGCTTTCTGAAATTGTGAGTCTTATGAGTATTTAATGACATTTCATGAACCGAAACGATCTTTTTCAAGGAAAAGTGTGCCAAGATGCTCTCTTGAAATCGTTGTGGGTAAGACACATAAAAGACTTTTTTATTTATTTATGAGGGTCTAGTTATCAGAAAGTACTGATACAAAACTAGCATACAATACATGTGAAATATTTAATAATTTCACAGGAGAAAAAAGTTTTCTGATATAGCAATATTTTAGCAGACATATCTGATGTACACCTCATATCATCTGGCCTAAGAAAAGAATTCCTTCTTACTGAAATTGATTTTTAAAATATCTTCAGATGATCAAGTGTAATGGCATTACTGTTACTATAACAAGTATAGATAAATATTGTAAGAAAAAAAAAAATATCTGAGACATCTGTTACTGCCATATCACGTTTTACTTCTAATCATTTAAAGATGATATAAATTACAAAAGCAAAGGATGGCTTTCTAGTTTGCTGGCCCACCTTGTCTCCTTAATAAGCATTGTGTAATGAAGGATTATGGCATTTATTTTGTCTCTGGTTGGTTGGTTGGTTGAAATAGTTCCATAGGAACAGCTTCAGTTTAAAACCAGTTGAAACAACTTGACATAATTTATTTCTAATACAGCAAAACTAAATTTGGTGATTTGAAATTTCCATAGCAGAGGTTTAGGTTCTGTGGTGTTTGTATGCCACAGATGATTTTGTGCAGCACCTTAGGTACGTTGTTTATAAACCATATGGAGCGAAAAGACCCCACTGGGCAAGAGCTATGGAATTACATATTTTTACCCTAAATCCTTTGAAAAAATTAGGTTGAAATGGCCATGCTACATTTCCCAGCCAAGCTCATCTTCATATAAGCCAAAGAGCGTTTGGAAAGGATGGGAGTGGGTAAGGAGGGGGAAGGCTGAGGCAAGAGAGGCTGAAGGACTTGCTTTGCTTTTGTCTGGTACAGAGGTGTAGTTCCGTCTGCTCCACAGGTGGAAGGTCAAGGAATTGAAACTTAGGAAACCTTAATCTCATCTATACAATTAGTTATAAAAGCACTTTCTAAAAAAACAATAACCATAGAAGTAAATGAAGTAAATTCAGTATCAGTAAGACTCATCCCTTGTGTCATGTCATGTCCCCACCCCCCTCCTCATTTTAACAAGAAATGTTCAGAAGTTGCTTTGCCATAGTGGTTTCTAGGTGGAGTTCCAGCTGTTTGTGCAAAGCTTTTTATCTCTTGTGTTGTTTTCTTTGTCCCGTTTTGTTTTTGCTAGATCTGCCTGTGCTTTCCAGGTAAGTAGGCAAGAGATAGGATATTAAAGCAGCTGCTTGACCAAACTCCATCCCCAAATACAGCAGAAATCACTTAAGACTGTTAGACTTCACAACCAGTTTTACAGCATGTGTTTTTGAGGTCAAAAACCTCAAGGTAAGCCTGAGAAGTGTCTGTGAATTACAGTATGTAAAAGTGTAAGAAAATGACAGAAAGTGAAATAAACCGTAGTGTAGCACTGCTGATATACGAGAGGGTAAATGGCAGCTATTTGTTTTATTGGTCTGTTTTCTTGTCTAGCATCCCAAACTGGCTAGCCGTGGTCCCGTTTGAAAAGTCCTTGAAAATGTTGTCTAGAATTTTGTGTAACCACATCCTCAGGTGGTATTTATGAATATATGGAGTAAAATAAATCAAAGCAAATGATCTCACTAATGACATTGAAAGTGATTAATAGTATTAATTAGCGATTAATAGTATTTATGAGATTGAATTGTTATATACAGCTGTGTTTCCTTAGCTACAACTTTGAGGGATACAGCTTCACAAATAGTCTTAATATTCTGAAACAGCCTGAGTGTAGGCTGCATTAAATGCAAAACAGTGAACGTTTGTCATTTCATATATTTATTTTTTATATTTCACCCTGTTTCTTGATGTGTCATTCTGAAGAGAAACTTTTGTCAATAAGGAAGACAAAATAAATCATACATAAAATAACTGGTTAGTGTTCTGATCGTTGATGTTCACATAAACAGCAAGAAGCTGCTGTAAATTAAATGCTTCCTGCTGATCCACTTCCTTTTAAAACACAGTAGGAGGGGCATTAGTTAACATTAAGGCAAACACAATTATCTGTTGACTACGTTGTATTAAAAATAGCTAACGGTGATAATTCTTTGGCTTCTTCCATCACGGCAGGTATGTTATAAAATTAGCCCGTGTAAACATCTTGGACCGCAGTAAAATACCTATTAATAATTTCCTGTATGCTGAGCTGAGCCTTAGCCACAGAGGTAATTTTCAGTTGTGAATAAACATTAACCATATTTACTACGATCAGGTTAAACTTATCTTATTTTCAGTGAGCACAGTGAAAACTGCTTGTGGTAAACATGAAGTAAAACCAATAATTCTTACATATATCTATAAATAGTGTATTTTCTGCTTATACTTTTCTTACGCCTATGTATGGAAATATGGAAGAGGGCCACATATGGTCCTTTGTCTCCAGTAGAAGTCCTGGAGCTACCCTAATACTAGGGTTTCTGAAATAAAGATGAAGAAAAAAAAACAAACAAAATCCATAGTCTTTTCCAGCGAGTTCAACCTCAGGAAGTTTAGTTTGTCATGTTGAATTTTTTAATCATTCTTCCAGAGCACACTGCCTAGAAAGCTGAAGGTGTCTGCTTTGATTTGTTTGCATAAATAAAATGCTTGTCCAAAGTTCTTCCTTGTCAGGTGTTTCTACTAATGTCAGCTCTACTACTTATTCAGTAATTTCATAATCAAATACAAATATTTCCATTATTCAGTTAATATTATTTATTCCAACTAAGTGAAAACTTTGGGAGAAGCTAGGTGCTAACCTGAAGCAAATATAGCTAATCTGTACTCACATCAGGATCAGCGAGAGCGGGGCTTTTAGTTCCATATGCTTTGACAATGTGAAATCCATTTTTATGGTAAAAATCATTATTTTCCTTACAAATGGACTCCTTCTGAACCACTGAACCATACTGTTAAATGATCAAGTAATAGAAACAGTATTGCAAAAATAATAATGTATGTGCTAGGTAAATTTTGCATTTTAGTTATCTCTGAGACAGCAATTATATTAAAAGAGCTGGAACTAATTCTGAGACATGTTGCAGAGCTGCCCTAAAACAGCTTGTGAGTCATATAGAGAGAGAAGGAGAAGGAACCAGGAAAAAAGTTACAAATTACAACAATTTTTTTTGCTGGTAACTAACCACTAGAGGCTTTTTGGTATTTTACTTATAAAATGCATTTTTAAAATTTCTTTTTAATTAATAAAAACTATTCCTAAAAGCAAATAATGTTGCTGAGTACCCTGAGCATTACAATAGCGATAAACAATTCCTCCTGTGAGGAACTCCAGGTATTTTTAGGACCAGAATTTGCATCTCTTCTTGCTGGGATTTAGAAAATCCAGATCTGCTAAGGGGTGCAGTAGTGCTCATTGTCAGGTAACTTACTTGACCTGCCTGTAAAAAAGAGAAACAATTCCAAGTTTAGTTCTTTTATATGTACGATTGCAGCCAGAACTAGTGCTCTGTCCACATGTCTAGTTAAGTAGTTTTGTTTTATTGCACCTCATTTGATCAGTGAAGATTTATTGCTTTGATGACCCAGAGATGGATCAAGTCTGGAGTGCCGAATTCAAAAAGGTTGCATTCTGTCTGTGATCTTTTCTGAGACAGACATATTTTTTGGCATCCAGTGTATCAAGGAGAGTCAGATGTGGAAACTCATTTTCACATTGTATTGATGTTTCTGCAGCTCTTCTCTGACAAGACCGGGTGCACTGTGTGTGTTTGTTTTCTGTAAGCCTTCGAGTAGACCATCATATTCTTAATGAAGGTCTTGGGTGCACTTCTAAACTCAGACCTTCAGAAAAGGAGTCAGAGTTATTCTCTTCTGCCTCATTGTCCAAATATTATGCCTGAGATTTGCCTTTCTAAGTCTCAGCTGGATTGAGTACAAGCTCTATCTTGTGAATAGGAAACAAATTTAGGAACTGCAGAGATTAATGATAATTTCTAGAATCTTGCTATAAGTTGGTACATGGAAAGTGTGAACTCTTAAGCATCAAATGAGAATGACAATCTCATGGCAAACTCTTTGATAACACAGACCCGATGTTCCAATGGTACTTACAAACTTAATGAGCAGCACACTTTGGAATTTAAACACAAGGATAACTTTTGAAATTGAAAAGATAATGCCTGAGTGGATTGTTGCTTTGTGTGTGTGTGTGCTTCAACTCTGATTGCCAAAGAGATTTGCTACTAGACATTAGGAATGAGCAGGGACGTATATTTGGAGGTCCTTTTTGTACAACTTATTTCTGGTTGGTTTTGGAGAATAAAATGTCCGTATCTCATGGAGGTGTCTCAGCCTATTGCAGCATATTTTACAATACAGCATTGAGACTCAATAGGCAAATATATTATTTGTTGTTCCGTGTACTCTCTTTTAATTGAAAAATAAATGGTTTGGATAATGACAAACTAACTCATGATGCTTGTAAATTCTGATACTTTTTAGACTCTTGTGCTCTGTTCCTTTCACAGCCCTTGAGACCTTAGTCATCTGCACTGCCTTTGGATATGAGAGTACGATTCTTTTACTGATTCCTCTTGGAATTAGGATCCCAGGGAAGTCCAGGGTTTGTTATGTCTTATGTTAGGCTGCTTGGCTCTCCGTTATAATTTTTATTATAGGAAGGCCTTATAAGATAAATGTTTTTCACATACTTGGCTCTCTCAGCCCTCTTCTGTTTCTAGTCTTTTTCTCATCATGATTATTTAGGTCAGATGTAGTAAGGCTGTATTTGTATTATCTATATGTATTAGCACTGAAAAGCATTCTCATTTACACTCCTTGTAGAACCTCATGCCTTTATTCTGGGCATGATTTGGAAGTTGTTTTACCTACGTTATAGGGACTGCTTTTAAGTCAAAGTATAACAT
This sequence comes from Oxyura jamaicensis, assembly GCF_011077185.1. Classification (NCBI taxonomy): domain Eukaryota; kingdom Metazoa; phylum Chordata; class Aves; order Anseriformes; family Anatidae; genus Oxyura; species Oxyura jamaicensis. The sequence goes on from NC_048894.1 coordinate 41,913,602, forward strand.
GGTGTGAAGAAGAAAGACTTCAGATAGGCTTTTTTTTTAAAAAAAAAAAGAAAGAAAGAAAAAAAAAACTACAGATATACATCTACTCAGAAAGTGGCAGGGGAGGGCTCTGTAGTGTTTCAGTATTCTGTGTGATCTGAGAGCTTTTCTGATTCTGTTGACAGGCTAGTATTGTATTTATGTGCAGAGGAAGATCAGATTGAAATTAATACTTTTTTTAAGGCAAGGAGTCATAATCTTTGCTGTAATAGAAAAATTAGGCATGTGCATTGTCTATTAGTGTAGTGCACACTGAGGACAATCACATTGGCCCAAGGCATTTATTCAACTGAGATTTATTATAACACTCTTCCACAATGCAACAAAACAGAACAACAACAAAACAAAAAACAAACACACACAAAAAAACAAAGGTTGTCTTTTGAGGTATCAAATAGCATATACTTCTGACTAAACTGCAAACAATTCAGTATACTTTCATGCAGCTGAAGTCCTTTGTGCGGAAGGCATTTGACTGAAGGCACTGCCCAGCACATAGGGACAGAACTCCGAAAAGAAAGTCCAGCAGTGGTTGTCTTTTGTGCTCTATCTGCTTGCGCATTAAGTGCAGAGGTTGTTAGGATTCTGTAACTGTGACAGAGAAATACTGTAACAATGACTGAGTTGTAGTAAACTAACATGGTGGTAGGAAGACATTTTATTGTTCCTCTGCTATTTCTCAGTGTAAACAAACTATCTCCAAATGTTAAAAGCAAAATGGGATAAAATACTAACTGTGTTATTAACTATTTCAGTTATCTCCTGTGAAAAAGCTGGTTTCTTCCACCGTTTCCTGCAAGGCCTTCCAACAATTACAAAATTTTCATTGTTATCTGCGTCTTTGGGGTGGTTTTGCTATGGTGTTAAGTTCTTTAGAAAACAATCTCCTGATTATTTTATTTCTCAGCTTTTTATAGCAATTCTGGCAAGATTAATTGTACTGAAATTCGTTATTCAGATTCACACATCAGACTGCTCATATTTATTGAAAGAAAGGGTGTATATTAAAAAAAAATACAAATTGTCTGCAAATTATGTAGAAACTTGTCCTCTTCCCACAAACCCTTTTAAAGAGAAAAGAAGAAGCAGCAGTACCAGAAGAGATTGTACTCATGCTAGGCACCCACTTGACCACAGTCATAATATATTCTTCAAATGAAAAATGATCTATAGAATTATTAGTATAAAATAGTGGTCTTCATAAGGTGCAGAATGGTGTTCAGTATCATATGTTCATTCACAGTGCATTGCCTCTGTTATTCAAGTAAGATATTCCTGAGAAATTTTTCAATCTCTCATTCAAGAATATTTTATTTCAACATATTTTTTGCTGCAGAACTACAGTACCAGATCTTTTTAGCTGCAAATGGTTTTGTAGTTCAGGACACATCTGAGATTTGGGAAAACCTGGGCAAAAACTTTGTGCTTTTGTATTGTTGCATTGTTTTTCATTTCCTAGTGGCCAGATTACTCCATCACAATCACATTATCACGGCATGACTGAGGTTAGAGAGGACCTCTGAAGGCCATCTGGTTCGACCCCTCTAGTCAAGCAGGGACACCCACAGCAGGCTGCCCAGTACCAGGTCCAGGTGGCTTTTGAAGATCTCTAAGGTGGTAGACTCCACAAACTCTCTGGGCAATCAGTGCAGAAATGCTTCCTGACATTTAAACTGAACTTGCTGGGTTCCATTTTGTGTCCGTTGCCTCTTGTCCTGGCACGGGGCACCACTGAAAAGAGCCGGACTTCTCTTTGCACCCACCCTTCAGGTATTTATATGCATGGATAAGATCCCCACACGGCAATGAGCCTTCTGTGGGCTAAATAGTCCCAGCTCCCTGAGCCTTTCCTCATAGGAGAGATGCTCAAGTCCCTTAGTCATGCTTGTGGCCTTTGGTTCCCACGGTAGGCCCAAGTCTCCCTTGTAGATGGGAGCCCAGAGCTGGGCACCACGCTCCAGGTGTGACCTTACCAGTGCTGAGCAGAAGGCAAGGAGCACCTCCCTCAGCCTGCTGGCAGTGCTTCACCTCATGCTGCCAGGGTGCCATTAACCTTCTCTGCAGCAAGGGCATGTTGCGGCCTCATTATCACTAATGGAAGAACATTTTGAAGATGGAGGTGCCCTGAGTCCTATCTCCTACCTGAGTTCTCTTCAGAAGTGTATGCTATATAAGCAGCTCCTTTTTCACTTTGCTTCATCAGTATCATCTTCAGAACCATGGTACCTCAGCTTTGAAGAGGACTCTGGAGCCCGGTAATGGGAAAAGTACTGCAGAGCCACACAGTCACATGAGATACAGTTAGCAATGCTTTGAAAATCGTTGTTTTGCACAGTGCAGAGTAATGTCGGCTTTTATGAGATGTTTCATGGGATTCCTGGAAAATATATATATATATTTTTTCCATTTATTTTTTTGTATGCTAGGTGTAGCAAAATAATGACAGAATATAAGAAATTTGTATTTTTATTACATTACGTATGACATGATACAATTGCTAACAAGCTTGATGTATGTCGAAGTTAAAGGTAAGGCTGGCAACTGAAATAATATTTTTCTACATTGAATATTTTTAATGGGATTTTACAAACTTTTAGGTAACTGAAAACGAGACTTAAAATAAAAGCAGACAAGCTTCTTTTTATTTGTAAACACATCTTCAGTTCTCATTTGTAAACACATCTTCAGTTCTCAATGCCTTCTCACAAAATGCTGGATCCTTATATGTTTGGAAAGAAGTGATTTGTGCAAATCTTTCACCAGTTAGAAACTACATTTCAGCCATATAATCTTGACTACATGCCTTTTTTCAATATTAATAAAGGGGTTTCATTGTCCTTTGATCCTCATGTATAATCCCTTTTGGTTTACATTAGGTTTAAATTCAGTACTGGAAAATTCAGCTCTGCAAACTCCAAGTTGTCCCTAAGAGTTTTTTCACTTAAGAAATAGTATGTTTGTCCAGGGGAGTATTAGCAGCTACACAGCCTTTAGAAATGTTAGAGAACATCCAAATAATACCCATTTCCCTGTCCCACAACTAAAATTATACTTGAAAAAGAAAAAAACTACAAAATATAATAAAGATCAAAGCACATCTCTTCCCTTCCACCCCCAGGAGTAGGGAAGGAAAAGAGAAGCAGAAGAAAGTGAATAAAAATGTAATTAACAAAGAAGCAGAGACAGATGAAATTTTAATATTAAACATGAAGGCTTTCACTTCACTATTCTACAAGATATCTTCACTCCCCCCCACCATTTTTTTTCAATGAAAACTTTTAAAAATTATTTTATGCTGTATTTGCAACAATTAAAAATAATTATTTTTAGGATTTAGAAAATGAAGGTATCACTGAAATAATTCTCAAACAATTTCATTTTTCTTACAATTGTTGTTACTGATTTTTTTTTAAGTTTCAGATAATTACATATCAATGTTAAGAAATATTTTCAGTAACTCATCTTTTCATTTAGGCCAGTCAGTAGTTTTTGTAGCTTCAAGCAAACGTAAGTTGTCTTTGAAAATGCTGCTTCTTGTTGCATTATACTTGTGAATAAAAGGTAAAAGAATTTCAAGAGCAGAACAGTAAGCTAGAATGTGAAAGTGAAAAAATCAAATCTATGCATTCTTTAAAGTCAAAATTTTCCACATTTGGAAAATGTCTAGCACTACTCCCAGAATTCAGGGATGACTATACATATCACAGCCTGGCAGATTTCAGTTCAGCATTAGAAAAACCTTCTGAGTACAACTGAAGACTAAGTAATGAAACATTTGGATAAATATATGCTGGTAAGATCAAACCAGCCTGGTTGCAACAAGGTAAATCATTCGTTCTTGACCAGCTAAATTCTTTGAGTCAACAATACAGTGTATAAAGGGCATCTTGAGGAAATAATTTACTTTGATTTTTCCAAAGGATTTCTGATACAATCTCTCACAAGAAACTAATAAGAAAAATAAAGTAGCCATGTAGTAAGGCCAAAATTCTGAAAAGAATTGAAACTGAGGAAGCCAAAATCAGCAAGCTTTTGGTAGATAGCTTCTACACAGACTATGGAGGAATCCTTATCAGGCAGTATGGAACACTTACGGGAAAAATAACGTGGTGTGGTTTTACTCAAAAGCTTTTGCCCAAAATACTTTACCCTGATCTAGTAATGATGCTACTTAGATAAGAAATTTCCAGGAAATCTCTCATGATTGTGTTTTTATCAGAATTAGCTGTGGTAGGACGTTTGATATGTTTTAGGTAGCCTTTGATTTTAAGCACACTGTTTTGTTATACTGTAGCTTTGAAGCATCACACTGACATTGCTGTGATCCCATCTTTTTGACTTTGGTGCTTTGTTTTTGCCAGTGACACTTGATACAGCTCAAGTGTCTGTGTGGATATTTACTAAATGAGATCAAAAAAAACCAATCTGGCTCAAAAGTAATCCCTCACCCCCTTCAGTAAGGAGTTAGAGTTTTGCCAGGCTACTTTGCTGATGCAGTTCACCATGTAACCACATAAGAATATCTGATGACATAAGAGAGGGGATGGAGCTAGCAGGAATAATGTCTGCAGGGGAGTGCTTCTTTTGGTGACAGTCCCTGCTTATACTTGCTTCACATTATTTTTGAAGTGTGGCTAATTCTGGGTAGAACAGGTAGTGAAGTCAATTATAGCCAGTGCAGACTTGAATGCTGGTAATTGCTAGCACAGAGGTAAATGCAAATGGCGAGAGATTTCTGATAAATGTGTTGGTGGAAGATATCCTAAAAGTGTCTTAATAGTGTGTGACATATATTTGGGGAAAATTAATGTAGAGCTCAGGCAGTTATACTGGGATCCATTTTACTTTACCTAAGCTTAACAAACTGTCACGATGGTGGCCATTAATACATATATATATTATATATATATTAAAAATGATTTGAGCTAGTACAATTTGGTCTGCACTATGGATAGGTTATAATATGATTAGAAATACTGAAAAATGTAACCAAACTTTACAAAATGTTTGAAAGGTTACAAGGCAAATATAAGCATGCACGGTGTAGTCTGTTAAGCATATGTGTTAATATAATTTTTCACAATAATAATAATAATAAAAATCAATCCTCAGTCTTTTTTTCAATTGGTTAGAAGTACCAGAGACAAGCACAGCTGCTGAGTTAGGTTAAAAGCTAGGCTAAGAGTCATCTGTTCCACAGAGGCAGTAAATCTTTCATCATTCAGAGAAGTAAATAAATACCTTAAATCACTTCCGTACATTTTTGCTAAAAGGATGTAGAGGTGAGAAAGATGAAACAGAAAATTAGCTGGTTCTTTGGTATCTTGATCACACCTGAAAATTTTGATCAAAGAAGGTGAATGATGTTTATTGCAGAGGAGTCCTCTCCAAGTTTTTCACTATTCAGGGGCTTGTAGCTGGTGGGTCACAGCCAAAGCAGTATGAACGGTACGGGTGTAGTACTCTGTCTGGCCACCTTGCAAGAAGATGTGGAGCACCTCATCTTATTGCAGCTGGCTCTCAGTGTTGGAGAGAAGTAGCCTGCACGGTAGTATTTTAGCGTGCCTGGTCTAGCTTAGAATTATTAGTTCAGTTGTGACTGGGAAGAGCAGTTTCTTCAGAGCAGTCAGTTTGTAAACAGTGTCTCTAGCGATGTTTACCATCTGAGAATCTTCTGCTTAAATTTAGTAAAACCCGAGCTTATGAACTTTTTGGTGATACAGGGGGTGTGGGCTTGGTGATGAAGGATCAGAGAGGTGCCAGCTCCTCTTAACAGTGTCCTCCCCAGGCAATCAGTGCCACCGCTTCTGCAGATCGCTCTTCAGGCAGACAGATTTCTTCAGGTTGCATGTTGCAAATCATCACTGAGAATGCAAGGAAGGAAACTGCACAACCTCTTAAACGTGTCTTATTTAATGCAGTCATTAATAATCTGAAAGAGGGAGTGTTAAAAAGAAGATAGCAAGTTTCACGGATGATGCTAAATTAGGAGGTGTTGTGAATATTAGTGAAAACAGAGCTAATACAGATGAGCTAACAGGTTACAAATACAGGGAAGAAATGAGTAAAACAAGGAAAGTTTTGCTTAGAAAATTCAAAGCTAATTATATAGAGAAAAATAATATGAAAAATGCTCAATATTAGAAATATGGAAAGTAGTACCATTAAGGAAGGTACAGGGAAAATAATTGAACTGCAAATTGGATAATAATGTGAACTGGAACATGGAGGAAAACAAGCAATTTGATTTGGGAGGCAAACTCTTTTCTCCAGCTCTCTGATCTGCAGAGCCCATAAATAAACTACCTCATCTTTCAGGACAGTGCATCTTGTTCTCTCAAGTTTACCTTGCCAATTTTGTGAGCTGGTTGCAAAAGAGGATGCATCACCACAATGCAGCATTTTTGTTGTGCACAAAATTAAGCCATGACGTGAGCTACATTGCTATAAGCAGCAAAATGATAACCCCTCTCCTTATTTTGTGGCCAAGGTGGATGCAGGACAGCTGTTAGTGGCAGAGGGGGAGGCTGGGTCCCATTTTTGTTGGTTTTAGGTCACTCTCCACAGACAGGGTCACACGGTGGGGCATGCTGCCAACAATCGAGCTGCAGAGTGTATTTTCCACGTTCATATTTTCAGGTGCTGCACAGCACTGCAGCTTCCCTCCAACACTGGAGGAACTAGAAAGAAACTGCAGGGCTGCACACAAGTCAAGGCTGAGTGACCAAGTTGCTGGTGGACAATGAGAAGGGGAGGGGAACACTAATAATAGTACTGACTGTCAGTTTTTGGTGCCATGCCTGTAGTTAAGCATCTCAAAGCTTTCTGTTCTCTGGAAGGAAGAGTTGAAAAGAAGACCTTTGAGGTTCTGGAAGGGTTAGCTAGTAGAAAAGTGAAAAAACTAAACATATGTTCATGAATATGATTATGTCTACACTGGACCTTAGGGACTGGATCACAGAGCTCCCTAAACCTGCTGGACCCCTTGATGCGTGTCAGTGCTTTGCATGGTCTATGGGACATCTGTATCTTGGTGTAAGAAACCCTATGGGCTTGGAAAAGCTTCTGGGGCTCAGACAACCTGCAGATCCATCTGCTTTTGCATTTTGCAGCATTGTGAATCTTCTTAGGAGGTCCCATGACTGGCTTGTCTCTGGCTGTATTACGCCACTGCAAGGCAGTTGATGCTTGGCCAGAGTACAACTCAAGACAGCAACATCCTCAAACTTGCTAGGGCTTCATCTAAATTTTCAGTCTGCTGCTAATCTATCTCACCTAAAGTTCATAGTGAGCCTATCATTCATATCCAAACAGTGTGGGCCTGTGACTACCTGCACAATTTAATGTAATAGTGAAGGAAAAGCTGATGTTAGGAATTCAGAATTTTAAGAAACCTTGGATACCTTCCCTGTGTGCCGTAGCATGCTGACTGTACTGGAAATCTCCCCTGCTATTGTCAATAGAGCATTGTACAGTCACATGTCCTTTTGTTGTGCACATACACCCAAAGACAGAAAGTGTGCACAGCTATCATCTTGCAAGAGTGCTGCCAGGTTTGAACAGCTTGAGTTTGTGCCATGGATCTATTCATCCCTTCTGGCTGCAGGTATCTTAGGAAACTGTGGGTCAGCCTGTCTCCCTGGGCACTCTGTGTCCTTCATACCTTTCTCAGAGCTGCACTTGACATTTCAATATCCAAAACTTGATTATGCATGATACGTCATGTTGATTTTCACACTTGAGTTGGAAACCAAGAAGAGTTCAATGCCTGAAAGAATCCAAATATTTCCAAGGACTGAGTCTGAAAAAAATCTGAAAAAAATCATGACACGAGAAACATGAGACAGAGTAAATAATTTAAAACCAGTGCAATATAAGTATTTTGTAAAAGAAATATAAATACCGTGCAGTATTGATAAGCTTGGCAGGCAGACAGAAACCCCATCACAAAAAAAAAAAAAAAGTTCTAAAAGCATGGAGAGATGTTAACAGTTGTCCAGCTGTTTGGGAAAAAGCTGCATCCAAGTTCTAAACACTAAGCTGCAAAGAAGCAAGGGTCTTAATGCGTCTGCAGCTGGGAAGCTGAGCAGCGAAATCAGTGCCAGTGGAATACTCTCTCAGGGCAAAGCCCCATTTTATCTTATGAATCTTCTTTATCTTCTCATCTGAAGCTATACGAGTACAAATGTGGCAAGTGGATGTACTTTGTCAGTCTTTCTCCAGCTAGACAAAGTCAAGCCTTAGACTAAGTCAGTTACTCTGAGATTAATTCTGGCAGAAGTAGAAAGCGCAGTGCTGCTTTTTCCATCTGTACTTTCTTGGATGTTTGTTTTCATCCTACCTAGATTAAAAGCCTTAATTTATCCAGCATGTTCTCTAATGTCAAAACTTGTCTTTCTATAAATTGTTAATGCCTACTAATGCCTATACTAATGCCTAAATGCCTATAAAAATCTGCTAGCATTATTACATTCCACCCAGTCTTTTATATATATATTTGTTCTTTGGAGGAGTCATCTTTGTTCTTTTCTTTTTGGTACAGCTCCTAGCACAATGGGGCCTGATCTGTCTGATTTTCTTAAGTTAAAAAGTTCTGTAGGAGATGTATCGGGAGTAAAAGTTTTAAAATAGATCTATGCCATTTGAGTTTCTGTGCTTCACTGCATGATTCCTATATTAAAGACAGGGTCAGATTCAATGAAATAGCGGGACAGATAAAGGAGGGACTACATGAGACTTCTGCCAAAAATAAGATCCTCCAGCCACAGTCTTGCAGTCTCTGAGACCGGCCTATCACGTTGGGAAATCACATACCTTGTGTCAGCCTTCTTTTTTTTTTTTTTTTTTTTTTTTTTTTGTGATGAGAAAAAACAGGGACGGAAAGTTACAACTGTTTCTACCAAAAAAATGTAAATCTTTGAAAATCTCTTTTCTATAGCAGTTTTATCAACCACCACCCCCAACCAAAAAGCAAAGTTTACTGGCCTGGTGACTGGAGAAATGTAGCAGTTGTCTAGAGAGGCTAAAGAGCATATTATTCTGCATTTATTTTAAGAGAAAATTGCATTCATATACAATTCATAAATGCACATGCTTTCATATGTATAAGGAAAAAGAGCAAACAGACCTCAGCAAATGATACTGTTGATGATTTAAGATTCTATAATCCCTTTATAGCCCCTTAATAGGTATTACATGCAGCAAAAACAAAAAAGGAAATTTCCATTTTAACCAGGCCTCTTAATCCTGAGAAGTATTTAATCTTTTGGAAATGCCTCAGTGGCACTTTGCTGATGGCATGCAATAAAGGTAGTTGACCTGTCCCCCGTGGAGCAAACCCAAGGCAATCTGCCTAATCTCATCCTGGGAAACACATCCAGCATCGCTGCAACCGGAGAAATCACAGGGGTATTTTTTCAGTTGCCTTGCAAATGCATATACAAAAAATTATTAAAACAAGCTTTGTTCAGTTCACAGTTTAGCCTTTTTGAAATATCTCCCATGCCCTTGAAGAATAAAGAAGACAGCTCTAGTTGAATTCTATTTTTAAGATTGTCTGCAAAGTGACTCTCATCCCCTCGAGAGGAAATAACTTGATCCCCACAATGCAGAGGAAATAGCGGTACAGTCAAAACTGAGAATAAACACTCATAATAGGTGGTAGAATAAGAACTCCTTGTATTTAAGACATTATCTTTTTCCATTATTAAGTGTCTTCTGATATACAATTTTGCTGAATTTTAAGTACTCGGGCTGAAGTTTTCCACGGCAGCTGTGTGCCTGAGGCTGAAATGCATACAGTTCTTTACTTGTTTTGGAAGGCTGCAGCGAGCAGCTCATCTCCTCCTCCCAATAGGTTTATAGGAAAATATTTTTGCCCCTATGAAAAATGTTTACAGTTGCCTAGGAAACTCAGTTATCTCCCATGTTCTGGAGCAGCGGCCTGAATTTGGCAAGAGCTATCCTATGGAAAGCTGCCTACATTTGGCTTTCCTTTCTAGCCCAGCTCTCTTCTCCAAAGACCTTCATCTGCACCAGGGCTGCTCCTCGCCTGGCCTGAATGCGCCGAGTGGGACTCGGTGCAATTCCTCCTCTCTTTGGCAAGTGTGGTTTGGGGAACAGAGCTTGTAGCACGAGATTCTCTCTCTTTTAGTGTCACAGAACCCCTGCTGATGCCATGGCAATACAAAGAAAACTGCCTGAGTAGGCAATGGGGGGCTGGATCTGAGACACTAGTCAGGCACTTCTCTAGAGTGCGTCAGAGGTCTGTGCTATGCACCTAGAAACTCAAACCAGTTGAGAGTACTTCTGTGTGATGTGATTTCTGTTTATAATTTTGGCTTTTTAAAAGCTAGGAAGTTGCACTGACTTTCCAAACATGGTCTTACTTTTCTTTAGTCTTTCATGCAAAACTTACACCTACTTCATCAGTTCAGGACGCCAGCTTTTTCACTGAAACCTGATTATGGGTTGGTCAGTCTTAGAATACTCTTAGAGCCTATGTATGCCCTGTTTTTATCATCACACTTCTCTAAAGAAGGAAACTAAATCAGAATATGCAAGGAAAGGCAGTATTTGAAACATATTTAAACTTATGGAGCTTCTAAGACAGGAATATACGGGTAAGCCCAAAACACAGCTGTCTGGAAAATGTTCAGCGATGAGATATTTACCAGGACTGAGGACTGACACTCAGCAAATTTCTCTGTGGTCATTCAGCTACATTGCCCCATTTGCTAGAGGCCTGGAGACAGGAATCAAGGCATGCTCACACACTGCAGGATGCTCTTTATTTACACACTTTGGGTGTGTAGTTGAGCACTGAGGAGTTTCCTTTGCTTTTGTACAGCAGCACTAACTGGGCTATTATGCAAGCATTACACTCTTTTTTTACTATTGACTTACCCATTTCTCACCTACTGTCTTTCTAAATAACACTGATATTTACTTCCACATAAAATTACAAGCGGATTTTTTAATGAAATAGAAAAGAATATTTTGACTACGGTTCCACTAGGTACATAATGCTTTGCCTTGGTAAATGTTCCCTGCCGGTATAGTGTCTTATGACCACCGTTTCTTAGAATTAAGAAAAAATAAATAAAGAAAAAAAACAAGCATCCAAGTGATGAATTCTGTATCAAGACCTGTGGAGCGTACAGAAACTCCACTCTACCTGGGAAAGCTAGGCATTGCCATGACTAAGCGAAATGAGATGACTCCACTCATAAATCCCAAGCAATCTTCATATCTCAGACATCATAGCTGATGAATAACCATTTGTTTACAAATAGGTTATATCATCCGTTAGTTGAAAGCGTAAAGCTGGATTATATTTACCTCCTTCTGAAGCTTTCTATTAAAACTCTAAAAGATTTCACTTGGACTATCTGATGTCTTTAAAAATCAAATCCACCTTAATCCCTTTGGATATCATGTTAGGTACAACTTTTCTCAGACTGTGCTGAAAACCTTGAAATATCACTGTGAGCATTTTTAAGGTTGTTTAATTGTAAGCCAGTTTAAGTAATGTAAATTACCTGAATTTCCTTTGGCCATTAATTGTACTTAGTTGAACAGGCTCATTATCATTTGCAGACAGGATGAATAATTTTCCCTAAAACTTAGAGATATCAGACAACTGACAAGTTTTCAAGATAGTAAACAATGATGAGTGCTTCCTGATTATTAGAGATGATAAGCCATGAGAAGTAAAACCAAAATTTGAGTGAACAATGAGCACCTGAACATTAAGAGGAAGGTATTTATCCAAACAGAAGTTATGGATTTCAAGAGTTTCTAAAACTTTGCTCCTCTTTGAATGATTTTGTTTTGAGATATCTATTTTTCATGTCAGTTAAAATGTTTATTGATATAAATTCATTTCTGAAGAACTGGAATTTCACTCATTGAATGACCACCATCAGCCATAAAGAATGTCCTTTCTTATTTTATCCCTACATCCCATCTCTTTCAATTCCCTCCTGAAGACAAAATATCTCTGCTCGAGTATTAGTGAGATAACAAGGGGCTATATTTTAAATAGTACAGCTGACTTGGTTGCTGTGCTGAAAATTCAAGTTTTCATTTTTGAAGAAGAAATTAGTCAAGACAAATGTTTTCCCCACAACTTCTAAAAATATGCAATAGCACTAAATTGGCACCTCTTCATGCATTCACTGGGAGACCCGAGCCATGAAATTTCATCTCAAGAAATTAAGAATTCTTTCTGCTATGCAAGTAATGCGTACTAAACTTGTTACCCAGAACTGGCACAACAATCCAAATGAGATCTTCCAATATCTTTTCACCTTTTTAGTGAAATCAGTATCTATGACTTTAACTTCCCAGCTCTTCTGAATTTCGACTTGAGGGCACGTATGGCCAAGATGGTCTGAGAGCCTTAACATTTATATCTTCTATGTCTGCTACTCATGAATTATGAACTTGCTCTTCAGCCAGTCTGCTCTATCCATATCAATTAAACTTAATATTGGCTCTCTGAATCAGGCTGCTATTCTTTTAATACTTCTCCACAATCAGCTATACCAATTAGTGAGTTTCTGCTCAGATTAATTTTTTTGTCCCCCAACACTTAGAATTGTTACAGCAATCAAGGTTTTATTCCTTTCTTTCCCCCCTTGAGACTGCATTCAGTTCTCTTTTGTTCTCCTTTGTCTTTCAAGAGAGTTTTACATTGACAAATACTCTTTGAGAGAGAGAGGGGGCGGGTATTACTTTTTCCCAATGCCATAGACTATCTTGCTTGTGAATGTTTTTCCATTTCATCCTGAAACACGTCAACACAGACAAAGCTAAGAACCAGGGGTGTTTTGGTTTGCCATCTAACCTCTCTGCCTTCTCATATATGAGGGTGTAGGTGTGTGTATAATATGGAAATATTTGCTTTATACATGCGCATGCTGTATAAACCTATATATACCTTTATGTAAAAATGAACACCTACACAGGGCCATCCGAGTGGACTTTTTAAAGAAACCTAGGGACTAGCTTAAATATTTTCTTATCCTCTTAGTTTTTGTATGCGCTACAGGTGTACTTGAGACATACTCAGTATTTCCTGAGAATCTTTTCCACTTGGCATATTTGGAGTTAGTTTGTTCAGAAAGAATGGCAGTACTACAGAAAGGCACTACGATCTGCTTGTGCCTATTTAGCCCTCCCACCCCTCTGAACCATGTCACGGGATACTAGTGTCTTTAGTAGGAGTCAACTCTTACGTGAGAACTTTAATATTCTCCTTAAATGGCTTGTTTTGTTAAAACAGGTTTAAACGTTTAAAAAGAATAAAAGAGAAGAAATGTTTTTTTCTACTCTGTAGAAAAAATTTGATATTTTTGGCATAAATTAATGCCAGTGTGATGAGAATTAAGAGGAAATGTGTAGTGCAGACTAGTTATTGCATACTTATTTGATACTTTTGCGTACTTATTTTCTTTTGAAGAACATTTGGTACCAGGCACTGTCAGGGTATTGGAGCAGAAGGCCTGTTGCTCTTATCTAGGATGTCAGTTCCTAATTTTCTTCTAATTTCTTTTGGAAAAGGCAGAAGAGAAGTGCATAATAAAGTAAGCACACAAGTAATTGTTTCAGAGCACTTACTGTAGGATTAGCAAAACAGATAACTTGACATGCTTATAAAATCTGTATAAATATAGCCAAGTATGTAAACTGTTATGTTTCTTATTACAAAGCAATAGAAATGCAAATTGATTTCACAGAAGGCACACAAAATACTCTTTTTTTTTTTTTTTTTTTCCTGCAAAATTATTTTGTTATTGAGAGACATCGGTATGATAACGCCATCAGAAACAGCAGGAAATTTGCTGCTGCTTAGTTTGAAGAAGATAGGTGTTTTCCCACTACCAGTCCTGCTCAGGTTAATGCACTGCTGGGTTATCTCTAATAATAGCTGGGTAGCTTCTTGACTGCCTTCCAGACAAAGCTCTTTCTTTAGACCAGAAAACGTTCACTAGGTCTAATGCACATAAGCTGTTGTCTTCTCGGACATACTGTTTAGCTCTCAGACTTGCATTCTGTTTCTACGTATACTAAATCCTGCTTCAGTGGAGTACTGTTTATCATACGCTGAGATGTGAACTGACTTTCATGTGAGCACAAGGTAATTTAAGAGATATTACTGCTCAGGGCTTGAATTCTGACTGCTTTTACGTGCACGCAGGATGGTTTGAGGACTCAGGTTTCACATGCTGGCTCAGCGTTCCCAGAGGAGCAGAGCTTAAATTTGGGAAACTAAATGTCAAGTGAGCTAGGTACAGGTAGATCAAAGAAAAGTATCTTTTGGAGATTGAGAATAGATTAAACTACCGATGAAGAAGTGAAAATATAATCTCTCAGATTGCAGTTGGACTCCAATTTCAACTCTTTTCTGCAGCTGAGTGTTCTCCTGGTGCTCATACGAAATGAGCTGAATAGCTGAATAGATAAGATCACAGACCATGAGTGAATGTGATTTACTGTGAGGGATAACATTGTTTCTTAGGGGTGAGTACAAAAGTTAAACTGGGTTCGCTGGACAGTGACAGGTAGGCAGTCCAGTTCTTTAACCTGGCAGCTGAGTCTCATGTTTCAGAATCTAAACATTCACTGAAAAAATAAATAAATAATAATAATTTAAAAATCTCTAGCTTTTGCTAAAATATTGTCATACACAGATGTGCAATAAGTAATGAAGTAATCTATTTTAAAGGCAAAAAGGCAGAGCCCCATGGATCCCGGTGCATGTTCCAGACCCAGCTCAGGTAGCTGGGACTGTGCTGATGCAGAATTCAGTGCAGGACCTCGCTTGATGCTGAAGATGGCATAGGGAGACTTCAGCTGACTTAGACTCACACCTGTCCCAATCCAGAAATTTTATTTGTGGTTACACAACTGGCACCATGGTAAAGAACAGCGATGCTGTGAGTCTTCATGGTAAGATCCAACAAGAGTACTAAGAGTTATGAACTGTGTTTACTTGTGGCAAAGGAACAGTAACTTCTCTGAAGTTAACTGACCACATACTGACCATCAAAATTATGAGCTGCTTCACTGTCAGTTAAAGGGCATCAAGAAGGAAGATGTACACGATGCCTAACACCTTGTTTGTCTGATCTTAATTCATGTTATCTTATTTTGGTGTCATTGTTGGAAATAGATTAGATTGTATCTGCAGCATTTTTTTATTTTATTTTATTTTTCTTTTGGTGGGTACTACTCAAAGCCAGATTTTTGAAATATGAAATCTATTTTTCCAGGTACAATTTTGAGCACTGCTTTTTCAGCATGCAAACGATAAAATATACAGATATGCATACAAACCTCAGCTGTATGTGCTAACTGAATACAAACTAAGCACAAATGGGCTTTTACTGATGTAAATTCTATCATTTGCTTGTACAAGTGACAGTGACAAACAACCACACACACTAGTCATTTGCATGCACAAAGCTAAAGTTTAGTCCTGAATGCTTTTTGAGACCGTAAGTGTCATACCCTGTTGACAGCATAGTTGACCTGAGAACATCAGCTTCTTAATCAAAACATTTCCTTGCAACTTCAGTTTATTTTCTTTATATTCATTACCATGTCTATTTATTTTTAATCTGTCATCAAAACATCTGGTCTTTGAATGCTTAGGCTGACTGTTGTCTTTAGCTGCACTGTTGCTAATATGCTGGCTGGCATTGCTATTCAAGTATGTTTGTCTAATTTTGGGTCTAATCCTACTCGTTTTGAAATTACTGGACATCTTTCCATTGGCTTTTGGATTGTACACTCCTTGAGGCAGGGCTGTGTCTTGCATTGTATTTTGCAAGTGCAGCACTCAGTGATGGTGTCCAAGAAATACAAGTAGTACAATAACCTATTCTTTCAAGGAACAAAAGAACGTTCTTTTTGATGCATTGGTCTTTCATCTATCTTGAGTTTGCCATTCAAAGTCAGAAAACCATTTGCAGGGTTTTCACTTTCATCAGTTTCCTGGGTTTTTGCATCTTACAGTCTTCTCATGTATCCTCATTAATTTGTTTCATATACAGTCATTCAAATGTCTGTTTTTAACTACAGTTGTGGGTAGAAAAATTAAACAAAAATATATTTCGTATGTTGCTTTTGAAAAATATACGATATCCCACTCAGCAAATGTCTCTTTAAAATTTCTATTTTTTTCTATAGAATTCTGCAAAAAACAGAAATAGTGGAAATGTGTCCTTTATAATTAAGTAGACATTGATAGCTCCAAAATATGCATATATTGCAATTATTCATGGAATTTTAAATTAGTTTGAAAAGGGAAAGTTCAGAAACATTTTTTTCTCTTTCAAAGCCCAGTTCTTCATTCCACCTTGTAATCGTCATATCAAGGTTTAACCTAGGCAAAGACAGCAAACCCAGACTCTTTCCTAAAGATTAATTAAAGTGGTGAAAACAATACTGTTCAAGTATATGTAGTAAAGTCATGGGATTCAGCCACTTGCAGATGATGACCTTAACACAGGCAACAAAACTTTAAGACGCTAAATTCATGTCCCAGCAGTTGAATAGAAGAGTAATTAATCATGTACATATTTGTTATCAATTTTTAGTCTTAACAAGGTGTAATGAATGATGTTTGGTCTTATTTATGTTTAAACATACCTTATTTCTTTAATTTATGCTTAAGCATACTTCCTTTTCTATCTATCTAAGAAATTTGGTGAATTTAAATGTATTTCCAGTCTAAAGAAGGAACAAGGAGAGAATGGGGCATAGGTCAGCAGGGCCAGAGGATGAGCAGAAGTTGGAAGAAGGAGTCAAATTGATCAGCATGCATTGATTTAAAAATTAAAAGCAGAAATATTTTAGGAAAATGTTTTTGTGCATATCGTTTACACAGATATTACCAAATGGATTGCTCATGTATTTTCATCATCAAGAAAATTCCCCAGACTTCAGTTTTGACAGTTTTAAACAAAACCCATCACCCCAGCTTAAAACTGTGTTTGCATATGTATGCTACAAAAAAAAAGAAGATGCTATTAGCACATTGAGCCCTTATGCTTCTCTCTCCTACAAGAGGCAGAAGTGGTGAGAATAAGAGATTGGGAAAGCCAAAAAAAAAAAAGGGGGGGGGGGATGAGTGGAGTTAACACCTGGCATTCTCCTTAGCCCATGGCACATCCCAGCTCTGAGGCTGTTTCTCTAGGCCCCCACTGGGTGTATCAGAAATAAATTGTAGAAACACTTGATGGCCTGGAAAACTGGACAGGAGTTGGTGCTGCTAGGACCAGCACTAGCTCCTACACAAATCTCCTCTGCACTTAACACAGCAGAGCTGTGTGTGCTCGCTTCTGGACAGCTGGTGAAGCAGAAAAGCTTCACTTCAAAGGGCCAAACCCATGTCTGGTCCTTGCAGTCTCTTGTTTTTCCCCATCAGTGGCACTCCGAGCTCCTGTGGACCATTCCATCCCCACCAAGCCTAGCCTGCCTGTGGGGATGTTGTATCCCTTGCTGAGCATTCTCCTGCCTTTGTTCCCGAAGGTTTAATCTCTGTCAATGATGATTTGACCTCCACGAAGAAATAATAGAAGCCCATTCATTTCTTCCTTGGTTTAATGCATCTCCCTTTTGGTTATTTGTTTCTAACATTTGATTATAGTGATTAAGTACCTTTTCCCCTGTTTCCTAAATGAATTGAACTCAGTGGATATTTTCCTTTTCAAAAGACTGAAAACTAGGTGAAATTATTCAAATTGGCACAGATCCAGGCATGCCACAGGAACTAAGAAGACTGCGGCATCACCCAGTGAAAATACAGATGCTTGTACAAATTTCTCCCGTCTGCCTCAGAGCTGCATTTCCCTCCTTTGAGACAGCTCGGCTAGGCCCTCTGGCCCACCCAGCCATGTCCTGACTGACTGAGAGCCCAGGCCAACTCTTAGAAAACTGAGCAGAAGCAGTTGCTGCTTCTTCCACCTCACACAGCAATTCTGAGCAGAACGATGCCTTACACACACTCTGCAGAGCAGATACTTAGGTGTTAAAATCGTGACAATCCTGTGGAAAGTGAATGCAGGAGGAATGAAACTCTGGCTATGGCCAGAATGGTTTTGTCTGTCAGTTACATAGAATATAAACTGCAAGGAGCTGTGTTCATGTTTAAAAGTCGTGAAGTTTATCATTTCTATTTTGGCTTTCTAGAAAAGGAGCTGTAGGAGCTCAGGAGACCTCCCAGGGGCTACAGGATTTTTTGTTCCAAAAAAAGGAATGGAGATAAATCTTTAAAAGGCTCAAAAAAATGTCACTCAATGCTTGAGTTGTGCAGCTGTTCTTTGTGGCTTCAGCACTTTTGAGTAAAAATGTTAGAATGCAGGGGAGAATTGATATTATCAAATTTGGGGGTGGAAAGCTAGCAGGCGAGATGCTTTTGAAAACACAGCTTGTAATGTATCCATTTTCCTATCGGACTGTGTCGAGAATAGTGGAATTCAAATAGTATTTTCAGCTTTTACTCTCTAAGCATATCCACAGCATGTCTTTGCATCCCCATGCTACAGAATTATTTTAGGGTAGCATTTCCTACGCACATATGATTATAGACTCTCTGAGACACAAAATACCTGCACAGATAGATCTCAAAAGCTCCAGGAGCTCCCAGGTTTGCATCCGTGCAGTAAAGCACCTCAGAGAACAGAAGCAGAGATCGATGGGTGGGAAAATGACTCAATGAACATCTGTGTCAGCCACTTTGAAATGTATAGTACAGAGGGAATTATCGATAAGGTCAGAGTCTTCATGAGAAGGCAACTCAGTTTGCAACTCTCAAGCAAGAAACGAAATAGCTTGGAATGCAAGTTGACAGATATGGTGTTGAGTGAGGCCCCAAGGAGCTTGCGTTGACAACAGGAAACCTTTGATTTGAATTGTCTACGGGTGGTAAAAGGTCAAAATTATTCAAATGCTGAATGCAGTGAGTAGGTGAATCCTGAACCAACAGATAGGTGAAGCAGCAGAAAGCCAAATGCTGCATCTCATACAATCATAGCTGTATTTCTAGAAAAACTGCATATATCCTACTAACGTGTAGTAGCCATTTTTGTACATTTGACATACAATATTTATAGTTTATCCATACTAACATAAATATGTGCTTGAAAAAGACCTGAAAATCTCTTTGAACAAGAAGCATTATGCAAATAAACATCAATAAATAATTTAGTTCATTTCTGAGCACTTATCTTAGAACTGCTCATACGAAAGCAACAAAGAAATTGCTAAATGAAACAAATGACAGATGACCAAAAGAAGATACCATGGAAAGGGCATAGATACTTCCTAACCTAACTACTCTGTGATCTCAGGCAAATCATTGAATTTGTGTATGTCTTCTCACTGTTTCTAGCCGTATTAATTAGGACTACAGAGGATTCCACTGCCAGGTGGCCTGCACAGAACACTGTACTGTCGTCTGATCATAACCACGAACAAGACTGGAAAAATGACACCGGGTTCTAGAAGAAATATTTGACCCTTTCCACTGAGTCATCCTGATGCTCGGCCTGTAATTAAATTCATAGTCTCATCACTCCCAGATTTTCATTTTTTGAGACAAGAAGAATGTCATTGTTCTTGAAAGGTTTGGCTTTTGTGTTTTAAAATGCCAGTGTCTCTGGAATCTATTTAGTCACCTACACCTGCTTTATAGCACAACCCGCAGCTGCAAAATATGCAGGAACATGGAGCATGTGCTAATGAATTGTAGTATTGATTTCACCAGCAATATTTTAATGCCATTTCTCTTGAAAAATGAACAATAGGCCTGGGCTCAGAAACTCTTAATGCATGTTGTGTATGGCTATAGACAGTCCATAGTAACGTACTTTGTTATTCTCTATAGAATAGAAAATATGTGCTGCTTTACCACAGTGAACGAGATGAAGTATCCATGCTATATATATATTTTTTTAATCTGTTGGCACATCTGGAGAGCATTGAACACAATATTGCATTCTTACGCAGCCAGCCTTGCTGGGGTGGGTTGACTTGTCCTCCGGGTTCCGCTTTTTACCGTGTTGGCTTCCAGGATTGTTGACACCTGGTGCAGGACTCTGGGGTGCCATCTGTCCACCTCAGCTGTCAATATTATTCTGTAGAATTATGATTTGAGCTTGACATATGTACTAAGTTAGCTGAAGGTACGGAGAACTTTGCCTTATGCAGTACTGCTTAACTGTTCAGCGCTGTGGCTTGTTGCATCACTAGGGTCTGTGGTACCACTCGTCTCTCAGTGCTTAACCAAAAATAAGTCAGGGCAAAAGTGCAGTTGCTTCTGCTTGGAATCAGGGAACCCGATACTCGTCAGAAGGACCACTTAGTGGTGTGGAAGGAGGTCATTTCTCCTATCTCCTCAGCCTGCTGGTTCAGGTTTCGTTTTCCTGCCCAATCTGTTAGTGCTCCTAGATTTGTAGTTTCTGTTTGTATCCCAGAGTACATTTGGCCAGAAGACCATCATTTCTCTCATGGAAGTTTGCGGTGATTTTTCAGACCCTGTCTTAGCCTGAGAAAATATGTTCTACTTAGGATTCTTTTGAAATCCACTAAATAATAGCAGCTGGGCAGAAACCTGGGTTGTGCAGAGAACAGCTGGGAACACTGCAGTATTTGTAATAATTGTTTGTAATAATTTTATTTTCACAGTGGCATGCTAAACCTTCTCCAATATGAAAAGGAAAGATGGGGAAAGGAAAAGGAAAAAAAAGGGAGGAAGGAAATGTTTGAATTCAAAAGCCAAGTATGGATCTTTGTACTGGCTTTTGTACAGTCTAGGACCTGCCTTTCTCTTCTGATGTATGATCATGTTCACTCAGACCATCTGAGAAGCTTCTGTTGGCTTTGGGGGTTAAACTTTCTAGGATTAGAAGCAAAGCATTCTGAGTCAAGGGCCCCCACCTCTGGAATTAGTTTTCCTTGGTTCCCTGCCAATGTCCAGTCCCAGTAAGCTTCAGAGCACATGGCGAAATGTTTGCATTTGGGTTAGCTTCCCTCTATTTTTAGATGGTTTGGGTTTGCTTTGAATTTTACTTTAGAGATCTGAAGACGGTAGATTGGGAATTGTCGTTTTCTAACAGCATTATTTAGTATCACCCATCGCAGGAAGGTTTCTATGTCATGTATTAGTAATCTTGCAAGAGTGTGCTGCAGCACCTGGATAAATGACATTTTATTTTTACTTCTATCTCACTATTTTCCAGCCCGTGCTACTGGAAGTGCTTTGGCACAACCTGGAAGAGTTCTTGAGCCCAGACTTTGGTTCCCTGTGTGTGTTGCTGGCCTTGTTGTGCATGGAGGGAGGTGGTGACTGCAGAGGCTGACGGGCACTGGGATAACTTGCCACCCACGTGGGCTCGCTGCTTTGCTTTGGGCAACTCTACAGCAAATTCCTTCCTTGCACGTGTTCTGCGGCCAGCACGGCCGTGTGGCCAGGCCCCCCAGAGTGCACGCCTGCAGTCAGTAGTGCTCTTTGGTAATGAGGCTACAGCTCTGTGGGTGTCCAGGATCTTTAAATCCTTCCACCCCAAAATGTAGGCTATATTTTAATGATTATAAACAAATTATTATGAGTAGTATTTGACTACAAACTTTAATATTCAGTGCTTGATTGTCTTATTATTTATCTCAGTTTTAAACATTAATGCTGACAGTTTCAGTAGAAATGCTCTCTGTTTGCACCAATCTGGGAAGACAGTAGGGCTCGTGAGTACTTGATGTGCTTTAAGAATAATAGGAAAAGGATCTTTAGAGATGTACATTTTTAATATACAGCTTGGATTTGTGACAAAGACATTTTTTCTCCATTGCAAGATTAGCTCTTGCCCTTTGTCCAAGCGTGTTGTTGCAAGGAGACACATTCAGGTTCCCCCAGTAACAATCCTGTTGGGGAATAATGGAACCCAAGGTGAAGAGCACGCGGGCATCCTGCAACACCTGAGGGTCACCCACTTACTGACACACCCGGGGACAGATTCTGTCCCAGTGTAACACAGCTCCTGAGGAGGTGGCCCAGTGCCTGCAGAGCAAGGAGTCGAGGCTGCAGAGGTCAGTGCCTGCTCAGACACGGCAGGTACGGAGCAGACGTGTATCCTGATGCTGCAGACTGTCTGTGGAGGTTCCCAGCTAACTTTCGGAGCAGCTGCTCCCAGGACAATGTGCCGATATATTTAGGAGAGCGGGCTGGTCACCTGGTGGTGCCCTGATTTAAGAGCAATCTGCTCTGTGCTCAGCATTCACTTGCTCCAAATGAAGAGGGGAATAGCTGGAGCGGTGCCTTGGCTCAGGCACCACTGAGGCGGTTCTGGCTTTGGTGTTAAACACTCCTAATGAGATTGCATTTTTCCCTACCATGTACAACTTCAGTCTGAGAAGGAGGCTAATACGAGGAACGAAGTAATCGCGTGCACGCTGTGGTCACGACTGATTTAACAGCTTACACGCGACTTTTTTTTTTTTTTTTTGGCTTTCTCTTATATTTTTGGGGAGCAAACGGGAGAGCTGGCGGCTGGTCCTGATGTAGCTTTCCTGCCTGAATCCGCTCTTGTTTTCTTCTTCACTCCGGCTCTCCTTGTGCAGTGCTGCGTGGCGCCGGCAGCCTGAGCGAGAGGGAGCTCCAGTCCCACACAACCGCTCCGAGCAGCCCCCATTTGCCATAGCGGCTGGTGCCGGGGGGGTGTGGGGGGGACTGGGGGGAAAGAAGGGGGAAAATAAAATAAAATAAAGGCAACAACCGGGTCAATGCTCGGCTCTTCTCGCCGCCGGCACCTCGCACAGGTCGGAAATCGCTCGTTTCGCTTTGCTGTATTGCGCTTGCCTGGGCCGTGAGCAGGGGGAGGGGAGGGAAGGGAAAGGGGGGGGTTTAACTTTTTCCTTGACATGACCGGGTTTTGGTCAGGAGCTCCCCGCCCGGCCCCGGCGGCTGCCCCTCGCCCCCACCCCCGGGCCGGCCCCCGCCGCCTGCCGCTAACTTGGTGCGCGGGGCCGCGGCCCCGGGGGCTCGGCCGGGCCGGGGGCACGGGCAGCGGGGAGCCGGGCACGGCCGGGGACTGCCAGGGGGGCGAGAGAGGGGCTTAGGGAGCGCCTGGCGGTGCCGGGGGGCGGCTGGGGGCTGTCGGAGCGAGGGCACACACACACAGGCTCACACACACACGCGCGCACACACACACACACACAAAAGTGTGGAGGACCTAGGGGAGGCTTGCAGCCGCCGGCTCGGTGCGGCGGAGGCGGCCGGAGCCATGCGTGTCACGGCCTCCTGAGGTGGCGGTGGTGGTGGTGGTGGTGGTGGTGGTGCTGTGTGTGTGTGTGTGTGAAGGGGGGGGAGAGAGGCAGGCGGGAGGCGAAGAAGAAAGAAAGAAAGAAAAAAAAAAAAAGAGCGAAAGGAGCGAAAGGAGAAAAGCCAAAGAGAGAAGCGGGGTGGTGGAAAGTGTTCGCCTGCTTTTGTCTCGCCACGCAGTGAGCTGGAAGATGGAGATGGATGTTAAGGGAGTTTCTCCGTGCCCGGAGCCCATCCCCCCGGCGGCGGGCTCAGCCGCCTGCCCGCACCAGCGCCCGCCGCCCCGCGATGGGCAGCCCGTCGCCGACACGGGCCCCGCCGCCGACAGCGGCCCCCCGGAGCGGCGGCACGGCGGCGACAAGGACGACAAGAAGGTAGGTGCGCTCCGCTCCGCGACACCCCCGGCGCCCCGCCGCTGCTCCCGGGGCCGCTCCCCGGGGCCGCCCTTTGTGAAGCGAGGCGGCGGAGGTTGGCTGAGGACACGGGGGCGGCGGGGCGGGGAGGCGCCGGGCCGGGGCCGCCGGGCTTCGGGGGGCGGCCGCCGACGAAGTTTGGCTCGCTCCGAAGGGGGCCGGGGCCGCCCCCCCTTCCCCGGTGCCCCTCGCCCCCCTCGCCCGCGGCTCTGAGGGGCCGCCGGCGGCCCTGCTGTGTCATCGTCGCCCCGCCGTACCCACGGGAACGGGGGCGAGAATTGGGGCTGGGGGCGCTGCCCCCGCCGCGGGGGTGTCCCCCGGACCCGGAGGGGGGCCGGGTTGGGCAAGGGTCGCCGCCGAGGGCAGGGGGTGCCCGCAGACA
>NC_048894.1:41938161-41981237 GCF_011077185.1 Oxyura jamaicensis
CCGAGCGCTGCCCGGTGGCAGCGCTCGGCGCTTTTGTCTGCGGGCACCCCCCCTACGTTGCCCTTCAAGCTTCCCGGTGAGGTCTCGGAGGTGACCGGAGCCGGGGAAGCCCCCCCAGGGCATGGGGGGCGTCGTGTCGTGTCCGTGTCGCGATAGTCGGGCGGTGGCGAGGCGCGATCCGCGTGCGCCGGCTGACAAAAACTGGGGCGTGCTGAAACCCCAGCGGTCCTCCCAGGGAGGCTAGGCGCCCCGAAATGGGTTATAATCCCGGTGAGACAGATCACAACCCCGGTCTGAACGATAAAAAAGAAGCGTTGCAGCCTGCTGGGCTTGAGCCGCGTTTCTTCAACTAGTTTTACTCGAGTTTTGTGCTGTTGCGAACGGGCGTGAGCGCGGTGGCACAATGAAGGAATGCAAAGCAGCGATGCAATAAATTAATGCAACGGCGGTGGCACAGCACGCGTCTGCATGGCCGGAGTTGCAATCATCATCCGAAACGCTGGGTATTTTGGAAAAACGCTCTCTGTGGCCAGAGACCCCAGGTTCGTGGTATTCACCTCGTCCACTTTTAGGTTTGTCACTGTTCGGTAAATCCATCCTATTGTTTTAAGTCGAAGAGAGTATCCAAGACTGATCGCTCGAGCAGGGCCTGTACAGCTCAGTAAGGTGGATCCGGGGGTTTTTGTTTTTAAAACGATACCTGGTGGTTTTCATATCGTGGTAGATGCACGCAGAATTTCGTCTCCCTCGAGGTTATGAATATTTCATTCTGTCGTCACTGCATGTTACTGTACATAGCTGAACGATCTGTGTGTCTGCGGTTGTTTCTAGGATCCCTTCCCTTGCATCACGCTACTTGATGGAATTTAAAATGCATTATTTCACCGTAATTAAAATGGAGAGCCAAGGTTGCCGCTCACACGAGTTGGTTGTGCCAGCGCCTTGAGCGTTTAAAAACCCTGCCATCAGCAGAAATCCATGCTACTTTCGGATGTGCCACATAGCCTGTCTAAGGTTTTACCGGTCGCGGACATGAGGAAGGCAAACAATGTGTGACTGAAGGTGAATGAATACTAGGGAAGGCCTGATTATCAATGGTATGGCTAATTAACGTACTGCAGTATTGCAATTAACAATAATTAACAGTGTTGCACTGTTTTATTTTGCATTTTCCTGATTTTTTTGGACATAGAAAGAAAAGCGCTGCATTTTTCCCCACAGCTGTAGCCATGCAAAGTACTGTGATAAATTCCACCCCCCCTCTTTTTTGTTTAAATTCAATATCAGCTTCTCCAGGCCTGCCTTTGCCAAAGTGCTTGCAATGACTTTAGCTTGTATTTTTGGGAAGTGCTTTGATATTTCAAACCTCCCTAAATGTGTATGTATCTTTTCTGGATGCTATCCCAGGGCAAGTGGTACTTCTTAGTAGTGCAAAAGTATTTCAGGTATCCGATACAATAGTGGCACTAAAAATGTGACGAGAAGAGGAAAACGCATTAAAGCCATATAAAATCCAACAGTATTGTGAAAAAAAATATTTACAGCCATAAACCTCTCCCCCCCCCTCCCCCCAAATTACTGGAACCATCATTTGCTAGGAACTTTCTAAATGGGTTGAAATAACAGTACCGTTGTTTGGTTGACCCTTAACCAAATGCCCTAGGCACACTGATGCATGCTAGAAGTATAAGTGCTCCATGTGGAAATTGTAAAGAATGTGCAAGCTTGATTTCCTGACACGTGAATGCCTATTGATATCTAAATACTAAGATTTTATAAAATCTCATGGTTCCACTGGCAGGGTGTGCTTTTTAGGATCATTCTTGAATTACAAAGAGCCTTACGTTTTATCATTCAGCTCCATTTCCGTCGGAGGTAAAAAGAATGCTTCCACCTAAATGGAAGTGGGTCACATCATATATGCTCTAAAAAAAGTACTTTTTGTCACTGTCCAAAAGGAACATCGCTGAATTAACTAAATAAAGTATTTTCTTATTTCTGTGGAATTTCAGTGGAAGGTGTGACCATAGTGCTTTTTATATGGATATATCTTTTTTTACCTGCCATGTGTTAATGTTTTCTTTGTGTTTGAACTTCGGTAAAATTCTGGAACACGTACATACCTTGAAATATGTCCCACTGTCTTCAGCTGGGATGCTGACACCCTTAAGTGTACAGTTAAGTGCTTTGTTGGAGGAAGACCTAGGTTGCCTCCCACGCATCCTTGTGCCTTGAAGCCATCTCTGACCAATGCACAAGTAGAGAAATGATGAAGGTCGTTCTTGTAATTTCTTAAGTGTGCAGTACGTAGTGCTTTAAAATGCAGTTGCCATTCAGGTGGGAAAAAAAATAAGCGGAAATATTAGATGGCAAGGTTTAGAAGACTCTGTATGGATACCATTTTTTCTCTTGAACCAAAACATGCCAGGAAGCTTTTCTCAGCACTCGATATCTTTGAAAGGATCGGAGTAGGGAGCACTTTGAGAGTCATCTTCAGGAATAACTGCGTGGTGGCTACAGGTAACCTCCGCTACACCTGACACGACAGCCAGATTTTTCCCAGGGGAGCTGCCTCCAGCTAGGATTTTGAAGCCCTCAGCCACAGCCAGTGTGTTACATACACGCAGTCTTTCCACATGCTGAAGCTGCCAGGCCCTCCAAAAGTTGTTCCTCTGTAGGGATTTGCAGAAGTAAGTTTGCACACCTCAATAAGATCATTTTGTTTTGTTCTTGGTTTTCCTCGGTGTGTCTGAGGTTTGCAGAAATCATTTAGCATGGATGGTTTACAAGCACACCCAGAGCTTTTGCTTTATGCCTCCATCCCAGATATGAAGACCCCTGCGGAATAGCTCCAAGGTGAAGAACCTTCCGTGTATTTACATGGAAATGAGCACACCAAGGTTACAGCAGAAGCAAGCCTATCTAGGCTTGGTACATTGTATTCCAGTTCAAAAACAATTTGCCAGCATTTGATATAAGTGTTCAGAAGTGTTGGGCAGGCTTATTTGGACGCCTTTTCCCTGAATGCTTGTCCGCAACATCGCTGCGTGAGTGGTGATCGTCTGGAGGGGAAAGCTGAGTGCTTTGGGGAAGAGCACGTGGAGCTGGCTTGGGATTTCTGTTCTGCTGAGCACATGGTCTGCTACAAAGCTAATGGTCAGCATCTGAGAGCCTTCTGCTAGTGTATTTACAGGGCTGCTGCCATCAACATGAAGGTGATTGCTCACCCATCTTCCACAAGTGGTAGATCGGGAAGAGTGAGTGGATCTTCAGGGGGAATTCTCTTTTAATAACTTCTCTTATGTGTGTAGTTTGGTTTGGTTTGAGAGGCTGCCTGTACCTATGTGTTTACCTTTCAGAGAAGACAAAGCCTGAGAAATGCAGTTGGTGCTCGAAGCACACGGTGGGAAGTTTCTTTCTGGGGGAAGGCCAGTCCAGTCTCGGGTCAGACATGCTTCTCTTACCGCAGGCAGTACCACTGTGCACAGGAGAGTACTTTTCAGCCACCGTCTTTCCCTGGAGGTGTAGATGTTCTTTCAGATAACCTGGTCCCAGCCCTCTGAACAACCTGAAGTTAAGAACCAAAAGCTGAAACTGCAATCAGCAGTGGATAAGGGGACCAGTCCGGGGTGGGTGGGACAAAGAAAGCAGAAACAATAGGGCCAGTTGCTGATTGTAGCAGCTTCTCTTACACATTAACAGCTTCATATAAGTGTATAAAATGCAACATCTTGTTCTAGCTGGAGTTTCCAAGTGCTGAAGGCCTTTTGCCAGGTGTATCATGGGCTGCGGTCCTGCCAAGGCATAATGCAGACACGAACAGTCAAGGTCAGGCCGTTGGCTGCCTGGGGATGGACAAATTCTTCCCACCCAGAGATGGGAGAAAATTTTACTTGTGGCTATTGCTATCTTGAGAGTTTGATGTCAGAGAGAAATCCCAGTGTATCTTTACAGTGTGGACAGAGCTGAAGAACAATGGCTTTTTCTCTAACTCATTGCTAAGAATGTTCCAGAAATCATTCCTCAGCCCAGCAGCATCTACTCTGCCTTTTCCACATGCACTTTTAAGCACCTATCATTTGTTCCTAAGCTGCTCTTTGCCATCCTGTGGGCCTTCATGACATTCATATTGATCCACATAGCTCCGTGTCTTTCTAATGAAATTGTCCAAAGAGAAGCTTGCCCAGCCCTGTTTTTCCAGAGCTCCCAGCACCTGGTGGCTGACTGGGTGGTGAGCCCGCCAGAGCCGTGCACCCAGGACATGCTGAGCTCCTCATGTTCAGGTCCTTGTCCCGCAGGCTGACAAGTCACAGCTGCAGTGCATGGCTGGTGCCTCTGGAAGGGGCTTTGTCCCTTTGCATCGCTGCTGCGGCCAGCAGAGCTCCTCACCATACCACTGACATGGTTCAGGGAGAGGGGCTCAGGGGCCATCTGCTCTGAGGAGAATTTAAAGCATTTCAGATTAAAAAAGTCAAGGGAGGTAATTCACTGTGAACTGAGAGCCTTGCTTTGCAGGCAGGGCTACCTCTGCATTTCCATGCGCTTCATGTACACTGCCTCTCACACTCCTCTTGCTGTCTAGAGAGAGAATCCTTAGATGAACCTAGGATTTTGCCTTATTACAAAACTTAGCAGATGAGATGAGAAGAATAGAAAGAGAGATAGAGAGAGAAAACAAACAAACAAAAGAAACTGTTAGTACCTCCATTGAAGGCAAGACTAATGAACTTATTTTATTAGGCATCAGAGAATCCGTAAGGAGGAGAGATTTTGGGATCAGGCCTCATAATTTTCTTAGCTCCAGAATTACTTGCTATCTCCTATTCTGATATTCTTCCTTTTGCTGATCTGGGAAATAATGTTACCTTAAGTTGAATAAATGCACATTTAAAATATATTCATTTTGAAGTGACATATTGAAAGCCTAGGGTGTGGAGAATGAGGTCCTGCACTAGTTTAAGTTAGAGTTAAAGCATAAGGTTGGAGAGGGCGGAGCTGACTTCTGCACTTTGCCAGTGTCTGTACTAAAACAACATATGTGACAGCATATATGAAAGGTTCTTAAAAATCTGACACAGTATTGAGACATCTGAAAGAAGAGTCTGCTATTTAAAACAGTTCTCCCCTTAAATAAATTGCATGAGAAATGTTTTGGCAAAGAGTGAGCAGCTGTTTAAATTTTTCAACCAGCTGATCAATAAGTGGATGAAGCTTGAAAAGCCGATCATACTTTGGAAGGTTCCTGGGGTAAACACAGAGATGTACATGGCGATGCAGAGATTTTATGAAAAGTAAGTACTACTTACAGTTAGTACAGACTGAAATGAAGTGCATGTGTAGTTGATTGTGTAACAAATCCAGGGACATAAACAATGAACATCATGGGTGGGAGCTAAACAACACTCTTGAGTCATCAGAAACAGAACCACAAATTTTGTTTGCAGAAGCCTGGCTATCTGGCTAACGGCAAATTTGTCTTGGCTGCAGAGAGGCTGCGAGGATTCCTGCTCAGAGGAAGATGCAGCATTGAAAAGGGCATTGTTATCTGCTCTGGAGCTGCTGGGACACTGCCTCGACTCAGATGTAGTGGTATGTAGCCATGCTTATGCACGCAGACTGGAAAGCAGCCCTATTCAAGACTGCACATGACAGCCCAGAGCTTGGCCAGGGCATGGCATGCCCTTCTCAAAAGCCCAGTATTCACAGGAACTCCTGGCCAAGTGTTGAGTGCCAGCTTGTAATGAATCCGAGGCTTCAAACAATGGATAATCAATGAAGCTAGAAAAGAACAATGCCCGTGTTGTTGCATGCTATTCCCAGTGTTTTGCTAGGTGCTCTCGGTGTTTTTACACCACCTCTATCTGTGGTAAAAGCTCACTGTGTCGTGCTGCACTGTAGTCCTTACCATTCTGAGGTTAAGGCTTACTTGAACACTAAGAATGAAGTATAGCGACTGGTGTGTGGAGTGTGGACTGGCTCAGGTTTCGTTTGGTTCCCTCTCTGGTTCTTCTCTGCCTGGCTGTAGCCGTGCTGCTCACATAATGGCTGGGATTATTTCCCAGCAGCTTGTGCTAGGTGGGTTTCTGTAGTGACTAGCTGCCAGTAGTAATTATCCAGTAAGGGCATAAAATTTGCACAGTCTCAGTAGAGTTATTAGTTTCTAACAACCTGGGTCTCAGAAAATACCCAAATATTAAAGAAAAGGGAACTGCAGCTATAAATAGGGAAAAGTGGCAACACGGGCACTGGTGATCGTTTCCATGAAAGTAGTGCTTAGATCAAGTGCTAATGGGATGTTTATAAACATTATAAAGAAAAAAGGTCAGACCTGAAAGGTATTACAAATATTAAGTATTCTACAGTTGTTTCTTTCCTTCCTCACTCCTCGTCCTTTCTCCGTAGCTCTGGAATTCTCCTCTGTCTGTTCTGTTTCCTTTCCCCAAATTGCATTCTGAGCTATAAGGGGAATAAGAATTGTTCCAGAAACTATAGTAACCAGTGCATCTTAACTGGGATAAAACATGGCACAATTTGGCTCCTAGTGTGGACAAGGACTGCCATGTATAAAATTTGTTAGACAGCCATGATTTACTAGAAAAAGAGTAATTCTTCCACGCCTAATGGCTTCTGCCATGTGTTTAAATACAGCTGTTATTTTCATTATACATTCTATTACGTGAAGACCAATCTTGTTACAGAAGCAGCGTGGAAATGGTTTTCTTGATTGAAAAACAAGTGTTGGGTGAATAAAAATTACAGACTCCAGCCCCAAAGCTTGGTTAATACACTTACAGTTCCTTGGTGTCAGAGTTCACTCTTTTGAACACCTTGGCCTATAGTTTCGGAGTTTACTCTTTCCAAAAAGATGTTCTACTCAAGTTGGGCAAAATGACAGTGTGATCAACAACAGGAAATGCTGCAGGAAGATTATTGTATTGTATATGTATTTCCACTCCTAGTTCTAGACCTCCTGCGAAGGATTGGTATCACTAACTGGAGAGTGAAAAAACAGTGTGGGACCTACGACTGTTCTGTTAACAGGGCCTATGTTAATTAATTTCAACGAGTGCCTCGAGCACCACTGACACCTCTTCTTCACTACTGACTGCTGACTGTTGTCTCACCAAGGTTATTACTAATCTATACTCACTGCCAGGAGCCCCCTGGGGGAGACCTCTTGGATACAAACTGATATGCTCAAGTGTGGAAGGGGGTTAAAGGAGCAATATCTAGCAAAGTTAGTTGTTGTAGCTATTATATTTAGTAGTAGTAAGATACTTGATATTAGCCATGGTATAATAGGTACTCATTGTGCTTTGCTGAGAATTTGAAGAGTGTTAGTGCCTTGAGTTGGTTACTGTGTGTACTGGACATACTACAGGAAGGATAACTGCAGGTCCTCACGGGTGGGCAGGTGAGCACGTTATGTGGGGATAGGATGTAAAAACCTTCTGCTCTCACGGTGAATTAAGAGTGAAAGGTTGTGGCGTGGAGAGCAGAGAGGGAGACCTGGCTGGAAAGCTAATTGAAAACAGCAACTTCAGAGTAGGACTGGAAAGAAGGAGCTTGTAAGGTTTGTATTTTGAGACGAAAGAGCTTTATGAAGTGTGTATTGGGTCCATGTGGAGTTAAGGAAGCACACAACAGAATCTCCTGGAGTTCACAAAATGCATATCTAGGCTTCACAGACATTATACAGTGCCCTGGTTAGCCTTGTTAACTTTATTGAGTGTGCTTCGAGGACATGCAGACTTTCAAAGTATGTGAAAGTCAGTTTAATAATTAATTGGCTCCCTCTGTCCCACCTATTGCTTCATATCTAATAAAAGGCAACAGTGAGTTTTTGCCAAAGCCAACAGATACAAAAATATTTAGGTTATTTGGGTTTGAGATATGACTAGCTAGAAAGGATACCCCCAAAGATCTGAGAAGTGAAGCAATTTCCATTTTTTATCCTGCCTTACTTGTCCCACGGCTCTCATATGATACACTCTTGGACTAATTTTCCCAGATCTAATAAGCGATTTCAGGAAGGCCTGTCCAGTTTCAGGGAATGAGAAGTGTGCGCGTGCGTCTGTTTGAACTGATTTACAACTGGAAGCATGTTTCAGCTTTACCCTGGCAGGGAGACACACTGAAATTTCTAGGTGATAAGCTGACTTGTGCCTTAAGCAGAGCAGCCACCGTGCACACCGTCATCGACATCCGTGCGCGCACCGTGCGACACAGGAAATGGCACACCATTATCAGAGGGCTGTTAAGATGGATGAAGGGAAATAAATGGTGAGCTTGCTGGCATCACCTCAAAGACAGGCGTCCACAGATGTTCTGTAGTCGCTTAAGTGTGTGCAGTTAAACAGTGCCTGTTGTGCACTTGAGGTAATTTTTATTTAAACAGGGAACTCTTAAGTTTGGAGGGGGCCATGGTTATGTTTCCAGAGGGAAAAGGGAGGAAGCCAGCAAGCTTAATGGGAAGGAAAGCCATACGTTTTCAAGAGGAGCAAGTCAGTAAGAAAGACTCTGACATTCATCCCGAACATGACTTTACCTGCCGTCCACAACAGGGAGGCAGCCAATGTGATGGAAGCTCCTTGTCACCTGCTATTGTGGTTTTATACAGAGACCTTAGAGTGGGGACTTGAATGTGCCACTTCCCGAACATGTCAAGAGGACACACTCCTTGCAGAAGATAAATAAATGATGAATCGATTCTAAGGGAAGCCATGTGGAGGCTAGAAAGTCAGAGCCAATCAAGGTCAGTGTGGCTCAGGGAGTCTTTACTAGAAGGGTCATACCACAGGACTGTCACGAGACAATCAGCCAGGTCTGCATCTGACCTGGATTCACCCAGTGCTGGGAAATGTTGCTCAGCCCATGAACAAGGCTCTGGCTTCTCTGTCTGCTCTGCTCTGTGCTGTGTGCATGCTGCCTGTTTTTAAAACCCACCACCTTTCCCTCTATAGGTGTTCTGTAGTTACTTCCTTTCACGTGCTATTGCACGCAGAATAGCGACTAAGGTCTTTCATAGCCAGTAGTGCAGTCTCAATTATCCATAACTGCTATTGCTTTAGAGTTAGACCTACAACCCCACAACAGGCTATCTGTTGGATCACACTGTCCCACAGACTTTGGCTGTCTTCTCAGTACCTCAGAACCATCCAGCATGTGTTTGTTCTCTGCAGGTACAGTCCGTGTCAGCAAAGAGGTGGCATTCTGCACTGCCGGTCTGCATTTCCCCAGTGCCTGGGCATGTCACCTACGATCACGTCAGGACACCTCCTTATTCATATATTCACATCTGGTGGTAATAACTGGAAGAGACTAGGGCCATGAGAAGTAGAAAACCGCAGACAGCAGGCACTTACTGTCAACTGTATGTTATTGCTAAGAACTAGGATCAGGAAGACAGTGATACAGCAGTTAACAGGTGCCTAAAGCTTTGCTCTTTCATCTGTTGATGCTGATGATCTGTTTCTCACCTACACAAAGGAGAATTTTAGATGGGTTTTACGGATACCACATCTGTCACAGGTAGGACCTCTGTTATTTTTGTGATGCAAGTCAGAGTGGTTGCACCCGCTGACACGCAGTTCTGTGGTATCAACAGTCTCAGCATGCCCTATGCTCCTCTCTTTGTTGTACGTGGCGGGTTCCCTTCCAGTGCTGTGGCAGAGGCTGTCACACCTACCCAGAAAACAAAACGTGAGGAGGAGTACAGGACTTGAGTAGTCGCAGTCAGTATCTCTGAAAGCCGAGGTCTCTGCAGAGAGTTGAAAAGGTGAGTTACCTAAGGATAAGTACAGGAACGTGCAGTGCACCAAGCTGCCGGGTGC
Organism: Oxyura jamaicensis; assembly: GCF_011077185.1. NCBI lineage: Eukaryota > Metazoa > Chordata > Aves > Anseriformes > Anatidae > Oxyura > Oxyura jamaicensis. The sequence goes on from NC_048894.1 coordinate 41,947,995, forward strand.
TTGAGCAGAAATATAGGTGATGTGTAAAGGTAAAAAATGCTAAGTTCTGCTTCCAAGTAAGATTTACTACATTATAATGTAATTATAAAACACACGTGCAACAGTTAGGCAAGAATAATAAAACATATACAAGCCCAAACAATAGAAATTGCATAAATGCAGCAATGGCTTTAACTGATTAATTTTAGGTGTAAAGATAAGGAAAAGAAGAACAAGAGAGTTCATTCATCTTCCTCTGTTCTTAACAGGTGTGAGGGACTGGTACCTGCTGTACAGCAGGCCATTGCTTGCTCTGAAGTATCTGGGGGCACTTTCACCACTGGTGAAATATTTTTTGGGTATTGTTGTCTGTCCAGGTGGTACTGGATGTCAAGGAAGTCCTGGTCTTAGTGGGGGACAAAGCGTCACCTCTGACCTGTGGTCTGGTTGCTGATCTTCCAAACCATGTCCAGGGTGTGCTGGCAGTGATCCCGTGGGCTCAGGAGCAGGGGCACAGCCTGTACCCTTGGTGTGGGTATTGCTGTATCTCTCTGGGAAGCAGTTTTAGCACTTCAGCACTTTGACCCTGCTGTACAAGGGTCAAAAGGACTAATGAGCTATTAAATTTAAAAAAATCTATACATTTTGGAAAAGTCCTTCTAAAATGCCAACAACATTTTAAACAAAAGAGATCTAGTTTTTGACTTAACGGTAGTCTAAGGACAGAGTTTGCATCCTTCTGGCAAAGGAAGCTTGTCACCAATTTTCCACAGGCTCAAGAGCACGTTCTGTTTTACCTTCTTGAAATGATTTATGACTGAGTAAAACTTGTTTGGAGTAGAAGCTGCACAGGAGGGAGTGGGGAGGTACAGACTGTTAAAAACAACCCAGAAGGCCATGGATTAGTAGGAGCAGATGAGGTAGTTATGTCCATTGCTGGGGCTGTAGCAGTTTAAAGGATTACTGTATTTACACACCTAGCAGAAGGGCATGCCATAGCATGAACGAGAAATTGAAACTCACGTCTCCATATTCAGCTCTTCAAGGCTGTAAGAGAACTGTTTTGCCCAGTGTAGTTTTGGGAATCATTTTCACAACTGGAGGAAAAAGAAAGCAGGAAGGAACACAGATCACTGTTTAAAATAAATTTGGGTGTTTAAAGTTTGCTAAAATAACGCAATTACAGAAAATTTATAGTCCAAATCTTGCTTTGTTCCAAACAAAAGACAGAAACTCCCTTGATGAGATTTTGTTTGAAATTAGGAATTATCTTTCCTTGGAGCAGGAGATGTCATTCTTTGGTGGTTCTGTGGTTGAAGATGATCTGATGATTTTTTTTATTTTTATTTTTTTTATTTTTAATGAAACTTCATCTGTGCAGTTTCAGATGCTCTCAAATTCCACAAAAATGTTGTGAATTACCTGACGATCGTATAAAATGAATGTGGCTGTAAATAAAATTACTCACTGCAGGCTCACAGTCATCTATATACTTGCAGGATCAGACCTTGCAATTTGGAGCTGTTGAAGGTGAATACCAGCTCTTTCTATGTATTTAAACGTTGCTGCCACAATGAAACACGTATACTTACGTGTGTGTGTGTGTGTATGTAGAGTACAAAGTATAATACTTCAACAGGGTAAAATTGTATTTCCAACTGTATCTAGGACAGTCTTGGAGCTCAGTAAAAAAGTGTGTTATGGAAGTGATATCCTAAAAGACTGTATCTAACGTGAATCTACTGTAGTTGGTAGTTCATGTGAAGTGTTAGTATAATAGCTGAACGGTGGTTTGAAGCATTTAAAAATAAAATGTATTTTAAAGTTGTAACCATCAGCCAAATTGCACTCTCTTAGGGTGATACATTTAAAGAAATCTTTCATTACAATGCAATCTGTGATCTTTCAAATTCTGAGTAGTGTTTTTATTTTTTTTTCTTTTTTTTTTTTCTTGTAGAAGGGTTGCATAATGATGTCCAAAGTTGCTGTTGATACTGCAGCGTTAGCCTGTGCAACAGATGTGTAAGAGCAGGATGCTCTGTCCTCGCACTCTTGTGTCGGTTTCAGGAGTACCAACCAGGTCTGTAAGAGGTGCAGGTCGCCTTGCTGTGAGCAGCTAATGGTGACACTCTTAAGAAAGGGCTGAATTCGCCTACTGAGAAATATATTTGTCAACAAAATATGAGTATGCAAGACAACAGCTCAGTCACATTTCACTTTCATTTCTTCTCTTTTGTGCTGGGATATAACTTCCAACTGTCAGCTCTTACAGCTGAGCATCAGCCTTTTTATAATTGCTGCAGCGTGGCAACCCCTTTAAAATTAGCATATGTCAGCTGTTCACCATACCGACCGAAGGCATGCATCTTGGGTTGTTCCCCTTTGCCCTACCTGTGCTGCTCGTGCTGATGGCTGGGTGATATTTAGCTGCCAGCCCAGCTGCTCACAGGGATGCCTGGCTGTACCCGATGGGCTCTGCAGAGCCTGGGAGGGCTCGTGGCTCGCACAGGCAGGCAGGGGAGGACTGGGGTGGATGTTTTTGGCAGGCCAGCTGCTGGGGAGCCTGCAGGCCGACAGACCTAATCCCTTCCTTCCTTGCCTGAGTATTTGGATGACCAGGAAACAATTACACTGAAGGTTGTGTGACCTCTGTGGGGATTTGTCCTGCAAAGACCTGGCTGCTGAAGCAAGAGGGTCTGCTTCTCATGCCCACACGAATTTTTAACTGATGCCATCACTATGGGTTGTTAGCACCTTGCAAATATTCTGAAGTATTGCAATCACCCCATATCCCCCCATCCTTGCATACAAGCAGATGAATGGCAAAGGGCTTGTTCAGGGCAAACCTTGTGCTAAGGGGAACGTGCCAGCATGTGGCTGGGTTTGGACCGCGTCCGCCGACTGGTTACTGACTGTGAACCGGAGCTTTTGCTGGCATTTTGCTGTGTCTGACATCCAATTTGGACCTGTACTGCAGAGGGAAACAGTAATAAGCTAGTAACGGAGTGCCAGACAGTAAGAGGATGACAAGTCTTTTCCAGTCTTGTGTGAGCGTTACTGAATGAGCAGTCACTGTGCTAGGGGCCGGTGAGCCAACAAATGCGTTCTGCATTCCCACAGAACAGTCTTCAGAGTAGGAGGAGGAGATGTGACTTGGAAGGGGAGGCATTGGAAGCCCTGGAGAGCCGGGGTGGGCAGGGAGGTGAGCTGGCAGGCAGGATGGCTCAGCACCCCCTGAGCAGCTGAGGGCAGGAGGCTGCTGGCATGTTTCCTGCTGGAGAAGGAGGAGTGGGGTCTATAGGAACGTCAAGAGGGCACGGGACGTAGGGTGGACACAGGGGAGTGTGGACAAGCGGCATACCTGCAGGACCACGGCTGTAGTGGGGACAAGGGCACATCCCAGCTGCTTCAGCACGTCTTGGCATGCAGTGCAAGTGGGGCCTCTGGGCTGAGCGGTCTGACATCCGCTGCTTTTCTATTAGCCGTATTATTTACCAATTTCCCAAATGATTCAGTAGGGGATAACTAGTCTTCTGAGATCATGATGGGTCTAGTCAGCTTTCCAGAGAGCGCAGCAATTACCGGGTGAATAGAGGTGAGCCTGACGGACAGGCTGGGTGGCTGATCTCCGTGCCCTAAGCACTAGGCTCATGTCTGTGCCCACACCTCTCCTTTGCGATTGGCCTCAATGGAAGCACTGTAGCGAGGGTCCTCTTGGCAGAAACGGGTTAATAGGCAAAAACAACTTAATAGACAAAATGGAAGAGAGTAGGTGTTCTTCTGCTTTTTTCCCTTTTTTTTTCCCTTTTAATTAAATAAGACAAACTATAGAATAAATGAAGTCTGATTTGCATGAAAATTTTGTATGCATACATAGTACATCTTAATGTTAAAGCAGGAAATTACTTTCTTTCAACTCGGTGACCTGTACATGGGATTTGTAGAATTATGTGTTTCTTTGTAACTCTCAGTTAGTTTCTATTGCAAAATAGTACCTCTGAATTCCTTGTGAAACACTCGAGCACTTTGTAGTCTGGTAGATAAAGACATTGCTTTCTATAGGAAAGCACTTTTTTATTCAATCCATTGGCAGCTTTTCGATAAATTCCTCTTTTTTCCCTCTGTCAAATGTATTATTATGCGTTTAACAATGAATGCTATCATTAAGAAATACCATGCATTTAATAGCCGTAATTTAAAAGTTTTATTCCATGAGCAGAAGTGTGTATGCGTGTTCGTGTGTGTGTGAAAGCCAGTTTTCACTGGATTTTTGAATGCAGCTAAGTCTTGGAATGAACTAGCAAATATCCTTTGTTTAAACTTAACAATGCTTGCATTTGATATTTTCAGAATTAATTTTATAGCGGATTTCATTATATCTCTGTTGTGTTCTGGGTACAATAGGGCAGCTCACTTGCAGCTAAATTAATATCTCTGGTTTAATAGCAGTTTGACTCGCCTAGGCAATAAACTATCTCTCATAAACGGTGGTGCTATCAAGATAAAACCTGCTAAGTTAATTCTGTAACAAATCCCTGTGCTGATGATGGAAAATATTCCTGAAGAATTACTCTCTGTTGAGCACGGGAGTTTCGTGAATTTTGGGGTAATGGAGGTTAGTAACTTGGAGGGGTCTGCTGAAGTAGACCCTTTCCCAAACCATTGTCTGAGTTCTTCCTGGAAGTCCTTGGGGATCAGAAATTGTCCATGGCCTAACTAAAATTAGTTTGCTCTGTTTTAACAAAAGGTATAATTTTAAAATGACTTAAAGAATTTGATGAAAAACCCTGTGTGGATACACTTAATTCAGTTAAACCTAGCTAATACAAATTTAATATGCACAGGTAATTTATAGGTATAAGCTAAGCTAACAGAGTAAGTTTTTAACTGTTTACCTAAATCAGTTTTTAAACAGACTTGGAAAAACTTTCATACAGTGCACGATTGAGAAGATTGGGATTGTTTACCTTGGAGAGGAGATTAATCAGGTGAATCAGAAGTGAGATGATAAAAGGTTACAGACAGCGAAGGCAGAGTCTCTGCCGAGCAAGAAATTCTTCTGTTCTACCATCAGGGAGAAACAAGGAACATTCAGTGAAGCTTAAAAGTGACAAATTCTAAAGTAAGTAAAAAGAAGTGCTCTGCCATGCAGTGAGCTGGTTGCTCGTGGAACTCCTTGTCAGTAGGTATCTCTGAGGCCAAGGGTCTAACAGGACTCCAGAGGCACGGAGTCACCAGCAGGGTAGGTTTAGCCTTGACTTGACCAAAGGGGGAGGCAATTCTTCTGATGCTTAGAAAGCTCAGCACTAAAGGATAGTCACCTGTTTATGCAGATAACAGGAGTGTCCAGTTACATTGGTAGGGGTTACAACACAAAAAGAATGGTGGGAAAGACAAGCGTGTGTTTGGTTCAAGCTGGTCTGCTATTAGTGAGGTCAAAATGACTTTTTTTTCCTCATGTCTTTCCTATTTGCAGCTTCTCGTGCAATCTTTTGGTCACAGGATTCTGGCTGGGTAGGATTCTGCTTCAGTAGCAATTTCTAGTTCCTGTACAGATCGGCAGAGTTGTACACATTTCCTTCCAGAAGCTCATCATATCTGGTTATGCCTTAAAAGCTGCAGCAAACTTGGTCTTCATTAGGAATTTGAATTGCTATATTTCGGTGTTCCTAAGGAGCAAATGCCACAAATCTGTCTGCTAAGGTGACTGCCTCTCCCACACAGCTGGGTAATGGAAAGTACCTTTGTGTGGTTACCAGTGTATGAAATGGGACAGGCTTGGAAAACAGCATTTCTTGCTTGGTCCTTGGGAAAGGAAGAGTGTCACAGGACAGTGTGGTTTGTTCTTGTTGACAGCTGCTAATAAAATGGACTGGGGTCCCATTGTAATTAGCCATAGAGAAGCAACGCTGAGAGAGGAGGAGAACAAAGAAGACCTGTTCTCATCCCATTGCCTCTCCCTGGTGACTCTAGTCTCTTAGAAATACAAAGACACCTCTTGGACACAGTTTCTAGAGCTTAAAGGGTTTTACTGATATTTCACTGATGAAGGCAGGGGAGCCTGGAATCGGACTCCTGAGTTGGAGTGCTGTACCCAGCACTTGGATCCTTTAGGCTGGAAAAGACCCTTACGATCATCGAGTCCAACCATCAGCCACTAAACTGTAGAATCACAGGACAGAATGATAGAATCATCTAGGTTGGAAAAGATCATTAACATCATGAGATCACTTTGAGTTGGGAAGTCTGGAAAGTGACTTCTTTTTTATGCGTGTTCTAGCCTTCTTGCCTCTGCAGCAGCAATGAAGGTGTCTGTGCTGCCTCTTGGCTCTCCATAGTCAGCAGTTGCTGCTGAGTTATCCGTGGAAGAAGCCTAATCATCTCCTTGGGAAGGCCGCTCGGTTGTTCTGGGACCCAGCTGCAACCCAGATCATCACACTGCTGCTGCATGCTGCATGTTGCGGCAGCCCAAGAATGCAGGCAATGTGCTTTTTTTGTCTCGCGTGCCTAGCTAGCCCTGCCAGCTTGTTTGGTTCACGCACAAGGTCACTCACTGTTTGCTATTTATGATGGAATGAGGTCACAGGTTTAGTTGAAGGCCATTTAATCATTTACTTCATCCCTATCATCTACCCTCACATCTACCTTCCTTGGTCGTGCCTATGGGATCATCTGACTAATTGCGTGGCGGTGGAAAGCATGCCATGAAATCTGCCACTCCTCATTACTGTGGCAAGGTTTGCACGCCAAGCCTTCGGACTGGCTGCTGTGAACTATGTGTGCCACAGTGTTACAGCCTGCTGACAATCACACAGGCAGTTTCAGGGGGCTGAGAACTACCCTGTATCTACAAAGGAAATATTATTCTCTGTTGTTGTTGTTGTTCTATTGCTCTTCACAAATGTGAGAATCAGGCCTACGATGAGTCAAGACTTCCTTGTACCTACTTCTTTCTTCTCCCCCCGTGTATCTTCTTTTCCCTCCTCGTGGATCGCAGAGGACACAGCTTCTTCCCAGGCAGCAAACTGGTGGTGGAAGGATGGGTATATGGGAGAAGGAGAGACGGTCAGAAGAATTTTCCAAAATCTTTCATTTGAAACGTTTCAGGTTTGATCTGATTTCAGTAAATCCAAGACTGATCACGGACCCATTGGGACTTGCAGTGGGCTGAAGGGGGGCTGTTACTTGAAGATACTCCTTGCAGAAAAACCTGATACCCCTGCACTTCCACACTTGGTGGTGTGGAACCAAGACACTGAAAACCGTGGAAGGCCCAGCAGTAACTGGTGTTTACCTCTTAGGTCCTCAGCAAAGAGCCTAGATATTTCAGAAGCTCAGCGAGCTCTGAAGAAACAGCTGGGCCAAACGTCTGGAAGCTCCCATTTCCCAGCGTGCAGAAGTGTGGCTGCAGGACTGAGTGCTCTGCCCTCCAGAAATCCTGGCTTGGTGATGCCTGGCAGCTGCTGGGAACATCAGCGTGCTTGGCAGTTTCATGGGTACTTTGAGTAAAAATGTCATTTTTGCTCACCTCCCTCCCAAAGCAGCAGTCTGTAGACTGTCCCAGGTATATGGTGGTGTCTGGCTTTTAAAATGTGATTCAGCTTGCTAAGACACTGTTTCAATCCAAAGGAAAAGACAAGCAAAATGAAAGGAATTCCTGGTGAACACGAGCTGCTGTCTTCTGGCTGGTTCCAAAGGGGAGCCTGCAAGCAGCTTGCCAGCTGCACCGGGGAGCAACTTCTTCTGTTACAGAGATAGAGCAATGCATTTCTCTTCCCAGCTGGCATTCACGGCAGCTTCATGTTTATGGCTCTCCCCGGTGGAAGCAAAGCTCTCTAGAGGATTCCTGCCTAATAGCACTGTCTAATGGAAGGGCCTCCGTGCTGGATGATGCTGGGGATGGAAGCTTTAGTCTTACAGCTTGCATTAAAAAGTCAGGCTCTGTAACTAAAAGCTGTAATGATTCATTTCCTTCGTGGACGGACTATAGAGAGGCATGCGTAACAGTAAGTAGTGCTAGGACGCTAGTAATACCAATATAAAACAAATCTGTGCCAGTAAATGAACACTAAAAAAATGTTACTGAAGAAATAAAACAAAGGTGATACATGGTTCATTCCACTACCAGGAAGTTTTTGTCAGTTTTTCTTATAGGAATATCAACTGTAATTCTGAGATGAGCAACATTAATACTGAAACACCTCCAGAAATATGTTTTTTAAAGGGAATGTTTGTTGCAGATAAACCCTTTTTGGACACTTCCCTATTGCACTTTTTGAAATATAGTATGTGCACTAAAATATACTGTGAGTGTATGTCTTGTATTTAGATCTAATGTTATGATGGTTATAAAATAACCTACTTGGAATAATATGCGATCGGACTCCGTTAATTTTGCGTGTTAGCCTAAAATCTCTGCTGCAGCAAGATTATTTTTATGTAAATAGAGAAGTTTGGATTGTAAAGTAAATCATTTCCATTCCATATCCAGCGACTAAACTATATTTCTTTCTGACACTTTTGCAAAATGTGTTACACAGGATTAGTAAAAAAATCGCTCACCAGAGCTTTTATATTTAATTTCACACTGCTGTGCTAACTGAATGAGGCAGTGCTATGTTAGAAATACAGTATTTTCTTTGTTTTGAGAGGAGGATGTTACCTATGATTTGCTTACTCCTGGTTATTGGTTGTTACTGGGAATAGTAACGTTTTGGAGCTAAAATTAATAAAGTTGAGATCCATTAAACAGAAAAAAATATAAAAGAGAAAAATGTGTGTTCCTGTGAAAAATCCCTTTGTAGGTAATAGTATAGTGGTGTGTCATTTTTTAGCTGCTGCAGTGTAAACTAGGTAATTGGAAAATGCCTGCGTTTTCCAACTCCCTAGGATGCTAATAAGCATACTCCTGATACAAGCCCTGCATGCAATGGTTTTACCATCTCAGCCCGCCGCGGATGTGACACCGGTACCATCAAATCACAGCCCATATGAAATGTGGTTAGGGGCTGTCACAGGAAATTTAACCCTCATCTGTTAGGGAAAGAGTCCAGGTCAAAGGTCATATTCAGCATCAAAGTGGCCATTTAATGCTTTTATTTCTTCTAATTGGAAATGATAATCAATGAGAGCCATTTATAAAACTTGTCTGGAGTGGCGGCTCCCTACTTAAAATGATATGTTCTACCTAAGGCACTGTAATTGCAGTTGGGTTTATGCCGTATAATCAGGATGGGATTCAGAACCTAATGATGTATATGGTTAACTTGTTTGCAGTACTTGGCAAATAGACGTGAGTAGCGTATTTCTCTGATAGGGACTTCATTGGGTCTGACCTTTTGTTATCCAAGGATTCGAATAAAGTATTACCTTCGCTGAAATGAGGCACTTGAGTAAAACACTTCACGGGCCTGCTTAACAGTTCAGCTGTGCTACAATGGCAATTAATGTCTGTGTAAGTAAACTTTCTATTTTAAAGGTCATTAATTTTCTTTACAGGATACCGCTCGGAGACCCTGCCACTAAAATAATTGGGAGCAAGAGGTATTGATTTATGAGGGAGAATTAAAAAGACTAAAAATATAAAGATTAGCTAAGTGATGAGTTAGGAAAGGGTACGGTGTAAATTTGCTTCTTGGTGTTTTTGTTTGTATTATCTGGGGGAACAGACAATATTCTGGGGGAAGTTCTTTGGCTTTAGTTACAAGAAAGTCAAATTAGATGATTTTACTGCTCGTTTCTGGTCTTGAAGAGCATAAACCTTAATTATCCAATTCTTTAAAACTCAATAGCAGTGCAGTTATTTACAAGGAGAAATATTTTACCCTACAGACAGACTAACTGGGCCAGTTCTGCTTTAACACTTGGTGGTGTAAAGGATGTTAGTCTGGTGGTGTAGCTCCAGTGACGTGGTTGTGCCACTGCACTGCTTTTGGTATCGTGGAGCTCTTCTTCCATGCGGACGCTGCTTTGCAGTGGTGTCACATAACTGGGACAGGAGATTGCTTTTTGTTCTGATAGAAAATGTTCTTGGTCCTGGCTTTTTTTTTTTTTTTTTTTTTTTAATGCCAGTTCTAGTTCAGATTAATTCAGGTCACCTGCATGGGAGTTACTTTGCTTTTCCAGCTGCGGAAGGGGCAGACTGCGTTTCATTAACTTTATGAAGACCATCCTAATATGAACAAGGGTTGTAGGACTGAAGCATTTCTCACTGATGAGATTGATTCAGCAGTAATTCCTCTTACGGATCTGTTTTGGATTTGGCTTCTTCAGTTGGCAGCACAATTAGTTCTGCAGCATCTGGAAAATGGCTGTACGTCATACATTACCATCATAAGAATCCCTATTATAGTATATTATTTATCTGTAGCAGTGCCCACTATTTACTGGGGCTTTCCAAAATGTAAGAAGATCTTTACTCTGAAGTAATCACAATCTACATAATCAGTAGCTCACCAAAATTTAGAAACTAGCAGTTGTTGCCAGCTAGATCCATAGAGAATATTTGATGGCATGGCTCACAGTACATCAATTACAAATTGCTGATAAGAATCCAACACAGTAAGTAACAAAATTAATGCAAGGGCAAGCAGTGGCACTTCTTGCAGTATTTCTGTGTTATAAAGCTCCATTTCTAAATTAGGAGAGAGCGCTCGACCAGACTTCCAACTTGTTACTGATCCAAAACCGAGTGTTGCCGATTAAACACTATGGGACAGTGTCATCTTTGTGAGGAAACCACGTGATGAAATGTGCAGGAGAAAGCAACGTTTGCTTTGGCAATTAAAAAACAGGCATCTGTTTGAACCTGCGCTGGAGCTGAAGGGTGAGAAATGCAGAGTGAGACTGGTCAAAAGTAGAGGAGAAAACCTAGCTGAGCTTCAAGAAGAACGGGCAGAGGACTCCAACAGCTGGCTCCTGTGCCTTTGCTTTCAGTTGTCTCCTGCATCTGAAGCTGCTTGTGTGTGTGTGTAGACATAATGCAGTGAGACTGAGATCTATGTGGCATTCCCAAGCAGCAGCAGCAGTTAATAATTTTTCATCATGATTTTCTAGAAACTGATAGGTGCTCTGAATTGTAAGAAACAAATTCACCAAGGAAAAGGGGCTGTAGAATTTTATTGCATCATCAATATTTTGCTGTATTCATGGTTTCACTTTTTAAGCATCGTGTGAGGTGCATCTTCTGTTGGATTTTGTCTTAGTTTTGCCCAAGATATTTCCGTGAATGAATGTGAGTTCTCTTCCCCTGAAGACTTCTGTTGACTGGCAGAAACCATCTGTTTAGATGTTTTTATGCCTGTTTAATTGATAATCAAGACAGAATCCTGGTGTTTAGCAAATCTGACTTGCCTGTTAGTAAACTCTGTTTGCACATTAAACTCAGAAGCACAGAGTATGCAGAGAAACAAATTCCTGACCTGTAATAAAACTGACAACCTGGACCTTCTGCTAGTAGCTGTATGTACAGCCTCTTTAATCATGGTCTAATTGAGGCTTTGGTATTAGAAGGGAAGAGGAGACTGTTAGAGCCTGAAGGGATAGTTTATCTTCAAATGCCAAGAAAACTTCTAGGGCTCCCCAGTACGTGGAGTAAAGTGAGTTATGTTCACCTGTCGGGAAGGGAAATTCAGCAGTTCTGCTAGACTTAGCAGTTCGAATCATGAATCAGGATCCCAGTGATGAGTATGGCTTAGGACTGATAAATGATTTATGAATGACTTCTGCTTTTTAGCTTGTGGAGGAATCCTTTTTTCAAGTTTTTTCTTATGCCCAGCCCACCACCTTTCTTTAACAGAAATTTGCAAGTCTAACAGAGTCCCTTGACTCTTAGAACTGAAGGTTTAGGAAAAAAATAAATACTGTAAATGTAGGAAGTTGATCATGAGATCAGGAAGCAGGAATGTGACTTAAACCTTTTATCTTCTTCTTTTTTTTTTTTTTTCTTTTCTTTTTAAGTCTGCATGTCTCTGAAGGGCGTGTGTAGTGGAAAATTCTTGCTCCTCTCCCATATATACATACTCTGTTCTCATGGTGTTCCCTGCCTGCTCCACATCCAACTGCAGTAGTGCTTTCTACTGCCAGAAACTGCTGGTTTCCAAATCTTGCTCTTAGCATTTGGGGCACTAATCAAATGCAGAACTGAAAGCAGGGGAAAAACAAGTTTTTTTACTGCAGCAGACTTGTCCCAGGAGTTGCAGATTGTGACCCTCGGAATTTGAACACACCAGTGGCTGTTTCTGTTAGCAGTTTATGCAGGCGACCATTGCCCTCTCTCTATCAGGAAAGGAACTGAAAACCATGTTAAGCTCCAAAGTTACAAGGGGGCCCTCATCTACCCTGAAAGTGTTGTAGGAATCTGAAGAGGGCTGGGGGGAAAACGCTGGAGGGTGGTTGAATATAGGTGACCCAACAAATTGCCAAGTAATTAAAAGAGGGATCTGTGATACAGTCCATGGTCAGTTCAGCTGCCCTAGAAATGCATCAGTGCATGGAAGTGTGCATGAGGAAATCCTTGCAACTGTGAGCAAACTTCAAATTTCATTGCATGTCGGAGGTAAGGGCTCTGCAGCGTTCCTCATGCTTGCATGCCAACTACATGGCACGTTTCACTCTCCTGGATGGGGAGCTGTGATAAGCAATCACACAGCTGCTTCTGGTTGTTCTGCTGCAATCGCTGAGGTTTAGATTGCAGCTAAGCATTACTCTAGCAGGACTTAATGTTGAAAGACAGGTATTTCCAACCGCTACAGCCGGAGCACCAGCATTCCTGCTCGCAATGGATTAAGTTTGTGCATGTAAGGATTTTATTTATGGCCATTGTCTGAAGCACTGTGTCTTATGCTCTGTCTTCACAGCCGTGGTACACGTGTCTCAGGGCTGAAGGATGTACCTGGAGGGGTGAGAATGGCTTTGGGGTTCGGAGGGAGTCACTACAGGGTAGCTGTACTGTGCTCTTTCCCCAAAGAGACAAACACTAGAGAAATTTATGCTTTAGCCATCAGGCCAACAGAGGCTCTCTTTCCTTGGATTCCTCCTTATATTGCAAACCCCTTGTAAATATTTCCTTTGGCTTAAAATGCAATGTTTCTTAGTTGTAGAATCTTCCCCCCATCCCATAATTTAAATAGACTTTCTTGTAGCTTAAATGGAACCAAGCATGGTGTTGGCTTGTTTGCTTGTTTTGTATAGGGTATTTGGTATGAGACTTTTTCATCATTGTGGCGTGTTAATTTTCTTTCTTTCTTTCCCTAATATCAGATGTTTTATTTAATTAATTAATTTATTTTAAGTCAGTGAGCGCAGACAGTGCAGAATATGTTCTCTTGAAGCCAGGGTAGACTTGATGAGCAGTTTTTCTACTTAATCCTCAGAGCTCTAGTGCCGCTTTTCCCCCTCCTTCAAGATTTCAGTCCCTGTTTGGCCTGCTGCATAACAAAAAGCAGCTTGAAAGATGTGGTAAGTTGTATTGGCATGCATGCTCCCTTGAGAGATAATACACCGCTTCATCCAAGTCCCAGGGTACCCTGACACCCGTCTGCCAGGGAACTCCTCATCTGCCTAATGTGGGATTAGATGCTGTATGAAGCACTAGCTTTTTATTCTTTTTAAATACATTTTCTGAATACTAAATATCCCTTTCTACACCCACATAGCTTACCTCTTTCATGTTGTTTTATAATAAGTATCCGTCATTAGCATAATAACTGTTCAAAGTGACATCTTACATTGTATTGTCAAAGATCCATGTATTAATATTTCCACAGTTCTGATGCCATGATACACTGTAGTACTGTAATTTTACCAGGGATTATTATTTTTATGTCAAAGATCTGCCTATTTCCATTTACATACCATCCAGTGACACCAAAGCTACTGATAGTGGGCTGTTATGAATCTTCTGTAAAGTAATGTGTCAAAAAAAAAGTATGTAAAAGCATGCCGAGCCTCCGAGTGCTTTGATTGCTTCTTGAATAGCTTGAAAAAGGCGAAGGAGGAAATTCATTCATGCACCATTTCCCTGTTGCGTATGTATTTGTTTATCTTCCAATTGTTTGGGCCTGCCTTATATCCTGCCTTCTAAGCAGCGCGAGTTGGCAAAGGCCGGCGCATCAGCCTTAACTCTATTTTATTATTTATCAAAAAGCCTTTGTATTAAGATTAACCGGGTTTGCTCTCGATTTGCTATTATTTCCCCCCACTGTTCAGTAAGTACCCCAAGCAGTTTGATAAGATGACTGAAAGGTTGTCTGCTTTCATTGTCGCTCCTCTCAGGATCTCTTGTATCCTCTGGCGAAATGTTATCTTGTACTTTGTTAGAGTAATAGTCCTCAGTGATTCAAAACAGGTATTCTTTTGTCTCCTACCCTAACAATGCACGTAGGGAAGGCTGTTTGTTCTCTTTCACCAGCTCAGCTGCTGTTGACAAAAGCAACAGTGGATCAGAAGAATGGCTGCCTTTACACCGCTATCAATAGATCGCCCTCCTCCTCCTGCATGAAGATAAGTGGGGGCAGCGGGAGGGGGGATGAGCAAAAGCCTCTTGACTCTTTCCTTACTCTGGAGGCTGCAGGCTTCCTTCACCCGCTCTGTTATGGGGCGTGTTTTGTGCCTGGTTAGAGAAGGTAGCAGTGGTACTCCCACATACATGTATGGTTGCATGGAGACCTTGCTCAGGTGCTTCAGATCCAAGCCAGAGTCCATAAAGTCATTTAAAAATTATTTCCTTGAGGTGATGATTTTCTTTGACAATAGCATATTTGTAAAGTTGGAGTGAGTAGAACTGCTAATCCATACTCTCTATTTACATATAAAATTCAAATCTAGGAAAATATATCATCAAACCAGCCCTTTATTTACCATTCATTGCTTCTTAAAAATGACCTGTCTGCCTTCACAACTTTTTCAACATACAGCAAATGCTGAATCAGTGGATAATGCCATGTTAGCCTTCCTTGTTTCTTTTGGAAGGATAGGGAGGAGGGGTTTGGGTGAGAAGTTTTTTTTTTTTTTTAAATTTATTTATTTATATTTATTTATATATATTTATTTATTTACTTTTTCTGGGCTAAAACATTCTGCAGAGATCACTTGTGTTTAATAAATAGACTCAGCCTAAGGAAACAGACTTCATCTTGAGGTTTTCTAAATAAAACTAGAGAACTGGAGTCATAGAAATTACTGGGGGGGGGGGGGGAGGGAGGCAGAGAATAAAGAAGGAAATGGCACTCATTGCATCCCACTGCCGCAGATCCCAGAGACCTCGTCTGGGCTGTGCCCGGATCTTCACTTTGTGCAAAACCATCTCACCCCATTTGGGGAATGCTCTTAATATGGAGCTATAAGTTCTTCCCAGATGGTTTGTTACCCTCAAGCTCTTCCATCTTAAAGCAATAGTGTTAATATTTGTAGGGCCAGAAAGAGAATGACTTGGAAGTTTTCTCATTTTGGCTTCCACCATTGTTCTTACAAGTGATACAAGCTCAGTTTAAAATCTAACTGAGAATAGTTTTTAATCTAATGATTAGGTCTGTCTCTTCAGAACTGAAAGCCCTGGGTTCCTTCCCTACCTAAAAGCAGCAACTTGAAGTGGGTAGCCTGCCTTCCCGTTTGTCATAAATACTAGCACTCCACAAACAAGTGATTGTCACTGAGAGAGCTTCACGTGTAGAAGCTATATGCCAAGATCTTTCAATATTTGAGGGGTTTGGATTGTTTTATTGAGACGCCGTTATTACTTGCCAAATATTACCTGAATTTCTCATGAGCAATAGTCAGATCACGCTGAAGGTGTGCAATAAAACCGATAGCCTCATTCCCTAAGCAGACTTTACCCAACCGTAATTGCTGTCTCTGCTAAGAGAGGAAAAAATGCACTGAAATGGTATTTTGTGCTCAGCAGCACTTACACAGTGAGGTTTATCTCTCCATCCTCTGATCTAGTCAGTGATGGCAGGTTTTTCACGTAAGGACGACAAGATTCAGAAAAATTGAACTCTCAATAAGAGAGAGGAGAATCAGTACATTATATAGTTCGTGTAATGTATTTATTTGAGCTTGTTCAGTTAAATTATTTATGACTTCAAATATTTGGCGTGATTTCCATCTGTATGGTGTTAATCATTTCAAAGGGTCAATGAAAAGTACAATATTTTCTGTACTTATTTCCATCCTGACTAATGAGACTTCTTGTGGTATTTAGCTACGCAACAACATACTGCCAGATAGGAAGAGGTGGCATTCAAGATCTGGAGGGGCCTCCTGGACAGGCACTTTCTCTAATGTGCCTATTGCTTCTTAGTTTCTCTGATGATATTTTTGTAGTAATGTGCATTTACGATGAAAATTATAGCTTCTGTACATCTGCGGTAACTCCAGCAAACTGCCCTTTGGAGAGTGGCATGTTCCACAGAATTAAAATGTAAATGAGCTCATTTATTTCTAATAGAAGAGGTGTCATACTCCATAATTCTCCCAGTACCTGGCTGAACCCCTTACACATACACCACTCCTATTGATTTCTGCAGAAAGCTCGCTAGTATATCATGGCCTAGGACCATGCATGGGAGTGTGATTGTACCAACTTACCTGCTGGTGAATACTGACTCCCCAATTAACTTCAAAAACAAACAGACACCTTCACAATTTGTTTCTGTGGTCAATAATAAATTCAAAGTGGTTGGTTGGACCAGTAGTAGGTAGGATAGGATAGAACTGTGTATCAATGCTGCTGTTATTTATTAAGACTACGTTACTGTGTAACACGGTCGATTTATCTTTTGCCTTTAACAATTCAAAAGTAGTGGGAAACAGTAGGTTACTGTGTTCTGCTGATGTAAATTTGAGTGGCTTCGGGGAAAAAACATTCTGCTCCCCCCTCTTTCATTTGTGTAGGTAACCTATTTATTTATTTGGGCTTCTGGACTCAGAATTGATTTTGTTTATGTGCTTTAAGTTTCTGTGAAGCAGTGACAAACATACTGATGTCTCAGTAACTCTGCAGCTCTGATTATCTGAAGCCATTGAATTACGTGACGTCTCATTTTCCAAATCTTGAATATTTGTGTCTGTTCTAAGAAGGTCTCAAAGAGCAAGCTGTGAAAGAAAACTGAACTTCCCCAAATATTTATTCCAAAGTGAACTTTGTAAGAATTAGGGGAAGGGGAAAAGTATTAGTTCACTTCTCCAATTGTGTATGTCTGTCGTGTTCATTATACTAGCTAAAATGAGAAGGGGGAAAAAAGACCCTGCATGTTCTTTCCAAGCAGCTTTGGGAAAAACGGGATTTGGTTTGCTGCTTAAGCCTGTAACAGAATGAGCTAAAAACTCATGGAGATCAGCTTGTCCTAGGTTTACTGAAAAATACAGTTTAATGAGAATTTAGCTTTAATAATAAATAAGGCTCTTCTCCTTGAGTCACAGACTAATCAAGTGGTGTTTCCAATACTACTGCTCCATTGAGCTTCTGATTAGTCGGAGCCTGAGTTCATGTGAAAGGATACACCACCGGGTCTTCGGATGCTTGCCTGCTGTGAAGTACAGAAGTGGTATGTCTGTTTTCAGGCAGTGTTAACCACTGGTGCTTTAAGGCCATTTGTGCATGGATTAATGGAGAAAGGACCAGGTAGAACATGAAAATACTTAGGCCTAATTATCTGTTCATTTATTCATGCCTTCATTGACTTTGCATGTATGGGCAGCTAGGATCAGGACCGAAATGTGCTTGGGGGCTGCATTTGGGGGTACAGGGGAGAAACCCCCTGGGGAACAGTAGAAGAGTAACGGAGCTAAGTTTTCTTCCTGAGATCATTATGTAGAAAAATTGAAAGCCACCCCTAGCTAGTTGCTGTTGTTTTCCCCTTTTCAATTCCCCTGCCAAATGTCAGAGTTGTCGCAGCCTCCTCCTGGCGGGTGCTTGGTGCCTGTCTCTGGAGAGGTGCCGCTAGGGAACTTTGTGAAAATGTTTAAAACATTGTTATTATTTCCCCAAATAGCATATGTCTAATATTGAATATTTTATTATAGGAAACTTTATTTTAAAGAAAAAAAAATATTATAGAGGTTGCAAGACCTGGTCTTTTCAGGTGTTCTTCCAGAATTTTCTCTTATCTCATTAGCTGCTTTGGTAACTGATTCTTAGGCAAAATTTTAGGGAGGAAAAAAAAGCCCTCATTAAGTTAGCTTGCTGCTTTCCCCCTTGTGGTTTGGATACATTTTTTTCCCCCCTTTTCAATATTTTATTCACAATCTGCTCAGACTAATCGTGTCGCTGCCCTTCTTTCATTTGTACTGCAAGAAGCCTGAACAAGACGACTGCCCGCACTTCCTGAAATGCCCGCTCGCACTTGACCTTGCTCTGTGCTGGGAGATGTAGGCCGAAAGCTGCCAAGGACCAAGGTGAGATAGGAAATAACTGGCCTCTCTGGTCAGTTCCTTTGCCTTTCTGGGTGAAGCTGTGAGGACTAGACCCAGCCCTGTTCAATGCCCTTTTATGTGGGTTGTGGCTGTAGTGGCTTTCACTATTTCAAACACTGGCTGGTGGAAGTAGGCAGCTCTTCACTTCAGCCCTAATCCAAGCTCTCTCTTTTTTTTTTTTTTTTTTTTCTTTCTGAGTACCCCTTAATAGTCAGCACATCCTTTCATATACGCCCCACCTCGCAGGTGTTTTCAATTTTGCACAATCCTTTTATTTGACCTGCTCTATATTCTGAACCTTTTTCCTCCTCTGGTAAATATTAGGTATATTGAATTTGGAGCAAACTGTTGTCTCAACACTGTCTGTGTCTCAGGCTGAAATCCTGAGCTTGCTGCTTCTAAAGTAGAGCTTCTAAATCATAAAGGTGAAGATGATTTTCTGGTTTTGGGGGTTACCTTTGTTTATTTTTTTTTTCTTTTTTTAATTTAATTTAGTTTTGTTTAGTTCAATTCCTTGAAGTGTTGGCAATCTTGCGTAAGTTGTAGCTGTGTAGAGAGCTGCCTTTACAACACGGGTGATGTGCTGCAACAACTCAAGCTGCTGGCTAATCGCTACGAAAGGGGTGCTTTTTAAGCCCAGTGGAAATCGCTGGGCTGGCCGTGGCAGCCAGCAGACACAACCCAAACACAAATTCCTGTAATCTCAGCAGACAGCAGCACTGAATCACATCCAGCAGTCCCTTGCCAGTGAGGCTCTGCGTATTTTGGAGGTGGGGGTGTGTGCAACCCAAAAATCCCCAGGGCACTGGGCACTGCTGAGAGGCCTGGCATGGCCCAAGCAGGCCCCCATCCCCAGCCCAGCAGGAGCCAGAAACTCAGCTGCTGCTGCTTGGCCTTAGCAGGAGGGGAGAGGACACGGAGAGGCCCGGAGACCCAGAGAAGTAATCCTGGCATCAGGGTAATGACCGAGAGTTTGGACGAGGAACTTGATCTTTGTTGACCTAGACTTCTTCTAATGATCTGTGAGAGCGGAGTGAGCCTGTTCCGTGCCGGTGCTGCTATAAAGCAGTAGCACAGGATAAAAGGCACCAACCACAAATTCTCCGTGTCTTTCCACTGCAGCATTTTTCTGTCCATTTTACAGAGGCATACGTGACTGCAGAGCAATGGAAAAAACTGACTTTACTACACATCACTGTAAATGTCTCCTGTCTCTGCCCAGGAACTAGAAGGGAGGAGAAGGAGGGGATTTTTACATTTGGATTTTCTTTTGCCCCAAGAGCCTGAAAGATTGATGTTTTGTACAGTTTATATTTAGCCTTAGAAATATTCTCACAATCTTACTAGTTACTTTAAAAAACTCTCTGATTTTGAATACTTTCTGATTTTGAGTGTCTACCAATGAGCTGAAAACTTGCAGATACTTTTAATAGTTGCGTTATGGTAGTTTTTCTATGCGGAAACTGAGAGCTACGTGTTTCAAGATGATTTCTGCATGCACATGTGGCTGGCATAAACACCAGTTTGATCATTAAACTAGCGTTCAGTATATTAAATATTTCAATCTTTAGCTCTTCTCATATCCTGTAATTAACACACTCAACATTTTCATATTCTGTTACTTTCTATATGGAGATACCAGACAGTGACTTTCAAGACAGCAAAACAGTAACAGCAATGTGTTTAAGACCTGATGGGGTGGAAGTCTTCGTGGCTTCTGCATAGCAATTCGGTAGTCTTGGATATAACAGGAGAGAGATTTTTCCTTTTGCTAATCCTGAACTTCCATTTTAAAGGTGGGAATCAGCAAATAATACCTTCTAGTCCGTGTCTTCAGCGGGCTTTCACAAGGTGTGCTTGTGGATGTTGCTGTGGTTGAGCCGGGGTTGCTGAGCACTTCTGAAGAGTAAGCCACATCTCCCACTCTACTTAAAATAAATAAAATAAAATAAAATAACATAAAATAGCAGAAGAAAAATCTGTGGCTTTGGGAAAAATATGTAACATTTCAGATAATTTCACAGCTGATTACATTCCTCAAGTCCTAGCAGAGAACTATCAGTGGCAGGCAGACGCTCCATGGCTCTCCTTCTGCAGAGGGTCAGGTGCTGACTGGCCGCATGCTGCGGTGCTGGCTTTCCAGTAACGCTCCCCTGCATCGGTTTCATGCTCCATGTGTGTTAACAGCAATCCATGGAAAACAGTTTGTCCTTGTGGTGTAAAGCGTTCTCGAGAGGCTCTTCACTGCATAGGCCTTCACGCTTTTGTTTTGACAGTATCTCTTCTCACACTGTCATGTTTTCAAGTCCTTCTTGGCTTCAAGACTCTTATGTAAGGAGTGTAGAACTGAAATAAATGCGATGGGCCAAACTGTTCTCGGCTTGATCTCGATCAGTCACAGAAACACGTCCTGGTCTTGCAAGGAAGGCTTGTCTGCTAACAGCTTTTTTTGTTTCCCTTGCTAAATAAATGGTGCATCTTTCTCCACGGGGAATAGATACAAGGTTGGGTATGTCCACATGCTCTTTCACAAACATACTGTCCTGCAGCGCTGTCTGGCAGCAGAAAAAGGCCCCTGGCATACTGTCTCCTGCGGTGAAGTGCCCTGGATACAGAGAAGCAGGAAGAGGGATTAATTTACAAAGGTACAGCCTATTCTGGCCCTCTTGGGGCTGGGTGACTTCCCACTGCACTTTCCTTGGGGCTGTGGTGAAACGCCATAGTCTAGCCCACATGTTTTTGCTTGGAAATCTGAACCTCCAGGCGTGAATAACTTACTGGAATTAATCTTCAACTGTTGTCAGCCAGTATTCAAATATTAATGTGGCTGATCAGAGTGAGGCAGCGCAACCATGGTGGTCTTGCAAAATAGTCATCGCGCAAGTGACATTTCCTAACATGAGTCAATGTTGGTTACTTTGCAAAAGGAGTTCTGCCATCTTCCTATAAAATGACAGGCTAAATGGTTTGTTGCAGGCCCAGCTCCTGTGCAACAAACCCTAGGTCTGTCCTGTATCACAAATTTTACGAAGCATCATCTGAAGAGAGAAGGAGCAGCAGAAACACAAGAAGTTTCTCTGGAGGTAATCAAAACTCTGCAGTACTGCAGGTTTAGCAAGAATGGTCTTTCCCTTTGTCAGCAATGCAAGCAGTGCAGCACTGGGAAGGAAGTGGAGGCAGGGTCTGAACGAAGTGATCCCTCCAGGAAACAAATGACCTGGTAGAGTTCTCAGAGCGGCAGGTGAGGCAGCATCATGTTTCCAGATAGGCCAGATTTACTTTGTGCTTTGGACTGGAAAGTTTTATGCAAGTCTATGAACTGTGAAAGCAATCAAGACTTTTTCAGCTCTTTTACTGAAGGGCAAGTATCACCATGCACTAAATAATCCTGGGTCTGGGCTTTCTGTTCCCACACAGGTGGCTTGCGCTGCAGGAGGTTATGTAGCACTGCTCTTCTCTTGAGCTCACCTCCTGGGTTGCAGGAGATGGACCTTGGCCAATACTCTTCTCTCCGCTTTTCTCATCTGTAATGATGCTTGCAGCTTTTATTTAGCAATTTGTTTGTTTGTTTTAAGTAACTGATGGAAAGTGCCATGCTAAACTTGAAATTACAATTTTTTAAATAAAGACATGAGAAAATCCCAGACCAATAGTGTCTGTGCTCATTCATGAAGATGTATGCTGTCCTAAGACAGTGAAGATGCTTAGATCAGCTTTTGGCATAGTGTGTAAGTGATCGCTTTGTATGATATTAGGATTAAAAATCTCTTTGAGGGGAAGGAGGTGTACTGTTCAATATAGCAATAACTCTTCCTCAAGCACATAAAATATCCCTTTTCCCTTCTCCTCCACAGTAAAAGGGTTTTATGCAAGGACAACGTGCATGTTTCCCAGGAAATGAAAGGCAACAGAATTTCCTTGCTTTCTTTGAACTTAAAGTGAAGCTATATGAGTCCAGGGTGAGGCACCACAGAGATAACCAAATCTGTTCTTTTAAAATAATGCTGTGTGAACGGAGCAGGGGATGTGAGAGGCTCAGAGGAAGAAGCTGCTCCCTGACAACTCACTTTTTATGAAAAAACAGATTAATGATAGGGAGTGAATCACACATTTGAGTC
Source organism: Oxyura jamaicensis (assembly GCF_011077185.1). Taxonomy (NCBI): domain Eukaryota; kingdom Metazoa; phylum Chordata; class Aves; order Anseriformes; family Anatidae; genus Oxyura; species Oxyura jamaicensis. Next base: position 41,970,506 of record NC_048894.1, read on the forward strand.
ATTGCACAGACTGCAGTTCTTCCTGTCCACCAGCCCCTTGAGCTAATGGAGTAACAGGCAGCCGCCAGGCATCCTCCCTGCAGGCCAGCAAGAAGCAACATCAATCTGCTTTGTGATTCGCTTCACAGATATGTGACAGAAATCTCAGGTTTTGGCTCAGCTACAGGAAGTCCCCTGATCCTGGATTTTTGTCTGATCTGTGTCTGCTTGGACATTGGTATTTTCTGCCATGTTGGTGTGTTCCCACTGAACCTCAGTCCTGAGCTCCTTTCCAGACATAGCTCAGCCAACTGGGACCCACTCAGCATAGTCTCAGTGTTTCTTCTGCTTCCAAGATTATTGGAGCTGTGACTCTCACCCACTTTTCCACACCATCTTGACTTCTTGCCATGGTTTTCTTTGCCAAATTTTGGTGCCAAGCCTGCCAATGATCTCAGACTCCCCAGCTCTCAGATCCCATTTCTCTCCCATTCCTATTCCAGCTTCTGTGGGCCAGTCACTGGGGCCTTAGGGAGGCATTTCCTCACCTGTATATTTTGTCTCCCTGTACTTCTCCCTGAACTTTGCAAGCCCCACTCTTGTCCCTCTACATTCGGTGCTCATAATTTGAATCGTACATATTCCCTGTACCAAGCAGGGGATGTTGGTTGGGAAAACACTGATGCGTAAAAGAATATTGTTGCTTTTGTTTTAGATGCCTGGATCTGGCAACTTCCAGCAAGCTGAAGTAGCAGCTGCAAGGAAAGTCCTTCTCAGCCTCAGGCTGGACCAAACCTGCTGGGGCAGGAGCTTTGAGGGAATGGTGGAAAGTGCCTCAACAGCTTCTCGGCTCAGACAGCTAACATCAGAGACATTTTTATTGACAGTTTTTGATCTGGACTTTTCCATTTCATTTGAGGATTTACAACTTGTCCAGATTTGCGCAGGTTTTTGTTTAGACAGCTTCCTGACACAAAGGTCAGATTTGTGATGTGTCATACCTAGTGTCGGATCCAAACCAGCCTTTCTAGGAAAAGACCTTCCCCCCACACCTTTCCCTGTAAACTCTCTCAAAACTGCCCGACATACTCTGAAACCTTCAGAATATTTGAAACCATGTCCAGCCCAGCCCCGACTGCAGCACATATACAACATATGCCTGACCCAGATTTCCACTGAAGAGGGTCAAAGTTTCGGTTATTGCCAACTGGAAATGAAATTTTACGCGGGGAAGTACTGAGTAACCTTGGTAACAAGCAGAGCTGTGCCCCGTGGTACTCTCCAAGCTGATGGCCCCCTGCCTCCTGCCCGTGCCTTTTCTCGCTGTTTTATTTACCTCAAGGTTGCTTATGACTGAGCCAGTTCCCGTTCCCAGTGACAAACTTCTCGCTGGCTTTGTGACCGGTGAGTTCACCGCCTGATAAAAGAGGAGCACACTCAAGGGATCACTCAGAGGGTCAGAGAGCCCAGCTGGCCGAGGCCACCGCAGGATGTTGTGCGGCTGAAAAATACTGAGCGGCCTTGGGTGTGCTGTTCGGGTTTAACTTTGTAAGCATCAGCTCTTTTTAAATAGTCTGCCTTTTTTATTTTTTATTTGTTATTTGAAAAGAAAACTGTTGCTGGAGGTGTTGTAATAAGGGAGAAGATAAGGTGTTTGATGCAGCACATAGAGCAAAGCTTGGGGTAATGAAGGAATGACTATGTTTCGGGTCAGCCTGAGTTCAGGCAGCAAGGTCTAAATAGCTGCCGGAATGGCACCATTTATCATTTCATGAGAGAGAAGGTTTGGGTTGCTAGACCAGTTTATCTATGATCTATGTACCTTTTGAAATCACACTGCTTTATTTACCTTAGCAGAGTAGAAGTTTAGATATAATCTTAAATATTTTTTTTTAGTACACTGCGAGTTTGGGAGTGACCAGATATTGTTATAGTATTATCTTGAAGCGTGAAGGTGTGGAAACACTGTAAAGCAAGGTAAAATATCTGAGACTGAGGTAATGCCTTTGTGTAATCCTTACCTGTCATCGACTACTTCCTTGTGGTGTTGGAGCGGGATATAACCGTATGGCATTCTTTATTGAGGCAAGGTCTTTTTAAGCTGATATGAATTATCCTGTATTTGCCATTGGCAATGTACATATATACGTATATATGTGTGGCCAGTTGATGTGAATCAACAGATGTGCAAACAACTGATCTGTATGCCTAGGCTTCTACTGCAGTGATACGTTGTCATATCACTGCCTACTGGCAATACTAATACACACTTTTTGGACTAAAAGAGTTTAAGGTTATAATTCAGTGAATGTACAAAAATACAATGAATTGATATACTTCAAGGATACAGACTGGGAAAGCTTTCTGACAGATTTAAGTACCTTTGTAACTCTTCATCTGCAAAGAAAAAGGGGCAAAAGTAGAGCTATTGACATTAGACTCTAGGCTACTTTTTGATAATGGTTTGGGCCACATGAAGTCATCACAAGGTAAAATTGAATCACTTTCCTTATTGAATTTAGTAGCAGAGAAATTAAAGATGGAGGCAACTGGGGGAAGTGATTAATATAGCAGAATAAAGGAGGATTTAAGCAGAATAATTAACATAAGAGAATATGCTTGCTTGAAGACAGATAAAAATGGAAAGTAGTGCAGGGAAGAAGGTTAGAGTTCGAGCTGCATGGCTGCAGATACAGTTGGTCATAAAGAAAGGCTAGAAAAATGCCATAAGCAGTGGTTCTGAGGTTTGATCTTGTTTTTAAAGTATGCTTTCAAAATAAGCTTTCAGCAATGTCATGGGATTATCTTTTTGCTGTCATGTGTATGCACCATTCAGCTGCAGCTTCCCATATGTGCTGGAACTGTGTGAGCTGGGACTGGGGATGGCACATGTGATCCCTGCAGCAATCAAGAGGAGAGGAGACTGGAGATTTGAACAACTATTATGGCTGAGAAGAAGGAAAATGTATCAGTACATTTGGGAAGTATTTCAGATGGGGCAAAAACTCCCCCGTGTCAGTATCTGCCCTATAACAAAACAGATTTCTGGCTTAAAGGCTTGAGGCTGGTGGAAGAGAGGTGATGTGCTGGCATATAACTGTTGGAGCTTCTGCAAGAAATTTGTAGGAAAAAGCTTATGGAGTATGCCAGGTTTATTTAGTAAAGAAGACACGAGGAAGGAGGGAGGAGACCTGCGACACAGAATTCTTCAAAAAGTCCATAATTTTGATTACCGAATGCCTGCCCTGAAATCCTACCTGGAGCAATATTTTGTACTGGATAATGAAGTGTGTCAAAGTTTTTAGGGGAGAAAAGATATTCTCACACAACTGTAAAAGGTAAATCAGTAAAACTACACTATATAGCAGAATTTCTAAGTTAAATCAATAACCCTACACACTAAAGTAGTGCTTTGTAAGCTAAAACTGCTCTACACATCATACTAATCCTTTGAGAGTGTAGAGAGTTTAGGAGATTGGTTATACCATCTGCAATATCAGTAAAATACAGTATTAGGTTACATATGCCTACTAAGGCAGGCGTCGGTAAATAAGTATGTGATATTAAAAATGTGACACTTCTAAGTCGGTCTTTGATAGTGGAATGCACGTATTGGTATGTTGCATTTACCTTTCTGTGTATGTGAGCTGAGTGAGAATCAGCCCTCTGGTAGAGCTACCAGGCCTCTTTAAGCATTTACTGGTGTGCGGATCAGCCTCTAAGATTAACGCTGTAATAGGAACAGCAGTTGGAGGGCTGACATTAGTTTCCAGAGGTCTCTGGAGTGACTTATCTATAGCTAGAGAGGCTGCGTTTGCCATTAATTTTTAAATGGTGAATGAGCTGGGTTGAATCCACTCCCTGCTCTGTGCCGCACTGTCCTGGGGACGTGTACGGCAGGAGACGCAGTCCTGGGAGGGCTGGAAAGGGGCTGACTGCTCTCTTCCCACAGGGTGTATTTCCTTAAAAAGGGAAGATTGGGGGTTTCCACTGGGTGCCCAGGGGAAATCTAGAGGGAGCGTGAAATGAGTAAGTGCATCCTTTAGCGCCGGTGTTGACCAGTCACCGGCATAGTCTCCTGGGAGGAGAAAGCACCGTCTACTTCACTGCCGAAGGATGTGATGTGTGGAGCGCTGCTGGAGAAGACACACTCAGAATCTTACAAAGACAAATTTTGTTCAGGTTTTACCTTTTTCTCTTGATGCCTCTGACCCTCGATTGCTTATGAGCAATTCTTCGCCACTCCTGGGGGCAGTACCTGGGTAATGGCAAGGAGGCCTGAGCACCAGCCCTGCCAGGAGCAGCCAGCCAGCTCAGGCTGGCGTGAGGATCTCCGTGTTGTGGGCCTGTGCTTAGCATTGTGGGGGTCCTGTCCCTGAAGCCTTGCAGCCCAGCCATTGCCCACATGCTGGCCCAGCGGCCCTGGAGCTGTGCTTGGCCGGGGCCATGTTGCTGTCTTGCACTGCAGCTCCTTTGTTTTCTTCTTTGCCTTACCTGTGCATTTTGTTTGCTGATTCAGGGTAGCCAGCTCTAGCCAAATAATTGAAATTACAATTCTCATAATGGGTTTCTATAGTTTAAGTACATGCATGCAATAAGAATTGTCTCCTTTATTACTCTCAAAGGCACTCACCATCTCTGTGTTCCCCGAAGGGTTATTGGCATTATATTTGAGCCAATTATTCTTATTTAGAAAATTAGACTTATTCATCTACTGTAGTATTTAGTAAGCAGGGTTGGTGTTTTTGCTCTTCCTCTGAACTTCTGCAGCTTACATTTGCTGAGCTAGCTCTGAGAACATATGCACTGCATTCCTTTTTATTTGGTGGGCCTCAGAGTCTAAATTGGGACTTTTGAGCTACTCTTGAACACTGGGAAACCATATGTGGCATTGTGTTGTTTGAATGACATTCAAAACCAGAGGGTTTGTGTAAACATGTCATTTAAAATAGCGCTCAGCCAGTGAAAGAACATGTAGCATTGTTCAACCTGTGTGTGAGCACACTCTGCCTTGCCATGTACAAGAAGGATGAAACTGGGAGAAGAGCACTCTAGCTTTTCTAAAACAAGAAAGATGAAAACAGGAATAGTCAAATAAACATTTTTTTTTTTTCTTTTCCCCACGTATACATCCTCAAAAACTTTTTATGAAGTCAAGCTGCCATGGGATAATGGGTGAGGTCCTTACCTGGATTAGTAATCGTTTCAGTTTAGGAGCCAGCTTTTACCAGAGGGGTGGAGGTGACCTGGGACATCTCCATCCAGACTTGTGCTGTTCATCGTGTTCCTGAGAGAGATGGAGAATGAGACAAAGAAGAGTCCTGACGGTACCCCATCAGGCAGGATAGCTGAGGTGAGGACATGCTGGGTGCTATAGGACAGCCTCGCAATGCAGAGCGACTGGAGGGTGACCCAGCAGATGAAATTCAGTGTTGATGAATGCAGAATAGTGCAGAGCAGGAGAAAATCCCAAACGGAAATACACAGTGATGGAATCTAAATTATCACTGGGGAAGAAACCTTGGATTATAACAGTTGCACAAAAAGCCTGCCGAATGTGCAGGAGGAATAAGGGAAAAAAAAAAAATTAAAAAGGACTACCGAATGCTAGGAATTATTGGGAGAGGAATAACAAAAAAGCCTGAAAGATCTTTACGCTGCAATATAAATGTGTGGTGCACTTGACGATTGCATCCTTACTCCTTCATCTCACAAAGATGCAGGAGAAGGGGAGAAAAATACTGAAAACATCAGTAAAAGATGTGGGTGACTCCTGTATGGAAAACAGCTATACTCTTGGGGATTTTCAACCTCCTGTCTGAGCAGGAAGAAAATGAAGGGCTGTAAACTCTCAAGTGGCACAAAGAAAGCAAATGGAAAATGACTGTTCACTTTCCCATACAGTGGGAGCCAGGCAGCCTCAAGTGGATGGTTAGGTGACAAGTTTAAAACAAGTAAAAAGGACTTCGTATAGTTGTGAAATTGCCCTGGGATATTGTAGATGCCAAAAGTTCACATGCTGACAATGGTGTTTGGACATATCCCTTAAAGAAACCTCTCCTGGTGACTCCTGTATACAAAAATGCAGAGGTTGCAGGGAGCTGGGAAGGCCCAGAGCTTGGGAGTCTGTTGGCGCTTGCCAGAGGAGGACAAAGGATAAATTATGAGGCTAGATAGGACAGTTGACCTCCTCAGCCTCTGAACTGATCCTGTCTGGCTATTCCTATGTAATTACACCCATCCTATGGCAGGTATTGTCTGAGCATGTAACAAAGGAAGCTGCTGCCCTGAAAAGTCAATTTGAGTTTTTTGAAAAAATTTCAGTGGAAGTCCTTGAAGAAGAGTGAGGCAGAAGATTTTTTTTTTTTTTTTTTAAAGAGCTGAGATGAAAGAAAATACGTACTAGGTAAAGTCCTAATTTGTGAAGATATTCTAATACTTTTGGAGGTTTTTTTTTTTTTTTAATCTTAATACCTGTACAGAGGGCAGTAGTATTTCATGCGCATAACAGTGATGTTGATGTCTGGCAAAAACCTCTGACTGGTGATCATCTTTGTATCCAGGCACTTGCTATAGCTTTTCAGAGGGACTGAAATGCAGCTGACCTGAATAAAACCTGTGCATTGAAACACCTGATTTTCTTTTTATTGAGGGTACTGTGATGTGTGCAGTGTATGTGCTAAATACGTTGCTTTCTAGTTGGCTCTCCATGTAATGTTGGATTGCAACAGACTGCTCTCTGTCACACCTGATGACTAAGCCTGTCTCACCCACGCCACGGGAAAGTGCTGGTGCATTGAGACTTCTTAGAACCAAGCTTTAGGTTGTCCTCAGATTTCAAATCTCCTGTGCGCTTTTTTTAATATGGCCTCTAACTCAAGAGATACAAGCACAAAAGGATTCCAGGCAACAATTCATCAGATAAGTATTTATTTATTTAACTCAACCTATAGAATTACACTGGCAAGTTTCTTCAGAGTTAGACTTTCGTTGAGCAAAGGACTGTCTTTTAAAGACTGTTTTCTCTTTTTCAGGCATCTGCACTGAAACGTTCTGGATTTCATTGTGCATGGTAAGAAATTCCCTCTTAATTACAGAAAAAAAAGAAAAAGAGCTGGCTGTTTTCTTTACCTCCTGATATGTTCAAAGTGGAAGTACAGCTTCAGAAACTAGATGCATTTGGTTTATATTGTGCATTTTAAAACAGGAGGGAAAGATGTAACTGAAGCAAACATATATTGCAGCCATGTGGGACAGTGTTTACTACTGCAGTACCTACAAGTGGGTTAGAGTTGGCTGTAAGCTGGGGCTGGGGGCCCAGCAGAAATTGTGGAGCATCTGTCTGCATGATGGAGATAAAGGTTTTGTTGGTGGTATATTTTTTAACTATATATAATGACGTCACCTTTTAAATGGTTTTAGTGAGCATACAGTTGAATACTTGATATTGTAAAGGTAGCCCAGCAGACCACCGGTTACCAGAGCATGGACAGGCCAGGCAACTGGGGAAGATGCACTGTGCTGTGAGGGAAAAAGCCTGTATTATTTCTAGAAATTGAACCATCGATAGATCTAAATGTTGCTGAAATACGAAGTAGTTCAATATCATTGAGACTAAGGCTTTAGACTTGCTGGCACAGCTGTGTCAGGAAGGGATTTATTATATTTTTGCCATCATTGCTCTGCTAGCAAAAGCCCTAATATATATGAAGTTACACTAGAGGAAAAAAGGATTTTTTTCTCAGACAACTTAATTTGCTCATGGAAATGATGTAAAACTGTACCTGCAAAAGCTTTTTTTTTTTCCTAGTGTAAATTGTCTATGCTTGTATAACTATGGCAATAAACTATTACAAGAGTCTACAAGGGCTTGCTGAAAAGAAATAATCTATCTGAAGCTAAAGATAACAAACAATTCTCGGTATTAAATTGGCTAATTCTTATAACTGGAGATGGTATGTGAAAAGTAAATACCAAATCCAGGGATGCCACAAGTTCTTTTTTTTTTTTTATTTTTATTTTTATTTATTTATTTATTTATTTTTCTGAAGTTCAAGCTGAGAAAAATTCAAGACAGCATCATGCAGATGTTTTCACCTTCTTGGGCATTTATTGTCTCTGAGCGAATAGGTAGATAGGTAGTACTGTTGGGGCTTGAGACGGTGCATCCCAGTGAGCCTGGCTTCCAGCCCGTGAGGAGTACCACTTCCTTGGGCAGCACTGAGGGAGTCTCTCTTTCAAGACTGCCTCCCACATCTGTATACTGGGCTTGAAGCCAAGCCTCTCTTCTGTAAAGAAACCTTGCTAAAATTTCTCATTTCATGCCCCTTTATGGAGAGAGAGAGTGTGTAAGTGCAAGAGAGACAGAGAAAGACGTATGTGCCAAGTGTTTTGAGAGAGCATGGCAGAGAAGGCTCTTGATTTCGCATGTTTGAGGACAAAGGGGCAGCAGGGACAGAGAAGGCTTTTTATTAATTAGCACTGTATTTGCCATCCCTTCCTCCTACCTCAAAAGTGATAAATTCTCCTCTCCCTCTTCAAAATGCATCTATTTTTTTTAGACAACTGTTTATGTTTGAGTCCTTAGAACTAACAGAGGCATTTGAAATAAATGCGCTTATAAATGTGCCTCCTGCCTGCCTCTGTGTCGTCTGCATACGGCCACTTTAAAGAGTTGGAGAATATGTCTTACATATCTCAGAAGTATGCTAAGTTCACAGTGGTGGCACACGATCCAGCTTTATTCTTCCCTCCCCCTTAGAGTACAGTGGGATAGCTGCTGTATTATTTGATAAACAATCACCAATTAGTCGCTCTGTTCCCTGCTAATTCAGCAACTGCTCTCCAGGGCCTCTGGGTAGCTTGTACGCCAGTTCATGTGCTCACCCCAGGTAGCTCTGAACTGAAGGAGTTCCCTTAATTGTTTTTGCTGTTGTGTCTGTTTAAAAGGTTTTACGGCTCCTTTTGGTAAGCTAGGTGGTGTATTACAAATGCATGCTTGCTGTCTTAGTTTTCCTAGCGAGCCCTTAACAACATGAATAACGTAATCCCAAAACACAGTCAGTCTTTTCTAGTTTGGGGTACCTATGGGTGTCCTCATGGATAGCCCCACTGCCCTGCTATATACCTAGGTGACGGATAAAACAGATCTCATTCACCTGCTTATCACAGAGCTGTGCAGGACAGGGAGCCAAATTAGTTTTCCTTGCTGATGACGTTGAAGGTACTTGCAAGTCCTGTTGGGCAGCAGACTGAATGGGAGAAGCTGTATCTCTGCTAATATTTGCTCCTTATTCTTTTGTCTTACAGGTGCCTGGTGATGACTGAAATCTGCTGCTGAAGCAAATTCTAGAGGAGGTGTCAGAGATGTGACTATGGCTTCTTTGCACATAAATGTTACTGTGTGTTTGTTTGAACATGGTAGGATATGTAATGTATTATGGAAATACGTTTTGTACACCCAGACTCAGTATCACCGCAGACACTTTCTTCCAAACCTATTTCCTTCATTTGAGCCTTAAAAATTAAACAAAAAAAAAAAAACAAACAACAAATCAAAACAAACAAACAAAAAAAGCACACCCCCAGACCTTGAGAAAATGTAATTTCCTATGAAACATGTAACCTACTGTCATCTTCTGGGGGAAAAGAGAACCTTATTGTATCCACTGTTGTTGTAAGTGAAATACAGTGTACAGCATGCTAAATAACTGCTAAGTCAAATGTCAGTGTGAACCCAGAAATCCTCACTAGAGGAAAAAATAAATATTTTTATTTTCTCTAAAAGCTTCCCTGTAAAATTCTTCTAAGGATGTTCTTCATGAGACAGCACAAACAGATGGGCACCCCCTCTTCGTTTCTCAGCCTGGTGACAGGATTGTTGGGACTTTTGGCCAAGTGCTCTGAAAATATTCTGAGTCTGTAAAAAATGAAGCCCACCTTGTTAACCAAGGATATGCCTCATCTGTGTTGAGCAGGAAACTTGAGTATTAGATGTTTCTATTTAAGGTCACACTTTTATCCCTGTATTGTTACTTCCAAAGAAGCTGCGAAGACAACTGATACGAACCTTCACTGCTCACAAGGCCAGGGCAAAGAGTTGGACAAAGCTGTTCAGTTAAAGTAGTTCCTTGTTTTCTTTCCTTTCCTTTCATATGCAATGACATCTTGCCTTTTGAAGTACATGCCATTTTTTCTACATTATATTACCTACGCTTCAGCATTTTCATTCTGATTTGTATAATTATTTTTTTTCTTCTACAACACTCTTGATTTTTAAGCATATTTGCTCCCCCCCCCCCCCCCCCCAGCCTTTCAAATGGGTTGTTTGGCCTCTGAATACATAATTTTCTTGATTTGTATTGAGGATCGTAGAAGAAAGCTGATAACCTCAGCATAGTATTTGCAGTACAGTGCGTCATCATGTAACCAGACTAAATAGCAAGGCATTATTCACAAGGAGGTGAGGTTATATTTGCTGCTGCTAAGTTCTTAGCTGTTCAGTCTTAACACTGGGTGCCTGGGTTTCTTTTTATGGAGTGCCTGTTTACTCCTGTATATTTTTATAGAGTAAAAGGCTGGTGGGGAGAATGAGGGTGTTATGTGCAGTAATGTTATAAATAACATTGGCTCTCAGATTATTTGCATTATATCTACTTGCCAGAGTGTGTAACATTAAATAAATAAATAAATGTCTTATTTAAGAAAAAAGAAAAGAAAAGAAAAGAAAAGAAAAGAAAAGAAAAGAAAAGAA